>NW_028113950.1:0-155000 GCF_964289735.1 Phaethon aethereus | reverse complement strand
GCACCCCTTCATCATCATTGGCCAACTAGCCTCCATCACCTACTTTACCATCCTCCTAATCCTCCTCCCTGCCTCGGCAGCCCTAGAGAACAAGGTACTCAACTACTAAAGACGCTCTGATAGTTTATAAAAACATTGGTCTTGTAAGCCAAAGACTGAAGACTCCTCACCCTTCTCAGAGCTACGTACCCTCAGAGAGAGAGGACTTAAACCTCCACCCCCAACTCCCAAAGCTGGCATTCTTCATTGAACTACTCTCTGCCTAACCCCTAACCGCCCCAATAGCCCCCCGAGCTAACCCTCGTACAACCTCCAGCACTGCAAACAGAGTTAGCAGCAATCCCCACCCTGCCACCAAAAACATCCCCACCCCGCACGAGTAGAACATAGCCACCCCACTGAAGTCCAACCGAACAGAAAACATCCCCCCACTATCCACCGTAACCACCTCCACCCCATAAGGTCCTACCAACCCCCCAACAGCCCCTCCAACCGCAAGAACTAAGAGAAAGCATACACCATACCCCATAACCTGCCGATCCCCCCAAGCCTCTGGAAAGGGATCGGCTGCTAGCGCCACCGAATACACAAAGACCACCAGTATTCCCCCCAAATAGACCATAAACAGCACCAACGACACAAAGGACACCCCCAAACTCAGCAGCCACCCGCACCCCGCAACAGAAGCCAGAACTAAACCAACCACCCCATAGTAGGGAGAAGGATTCGATGCAACCGCTAGCCCCCCCAGAACAAAGCACAGCCCCAAGACAACCACAAAGTCAGAGCAGTTTCTGCTTGGCTTTGCTCCAAGGTCTGCGGCCTGAAAAGACGCCGCTGATCTCAACTACAGAAACCCCTACAAGACAGATATCCTCCCGCCCCCCCTTTCCCCCCCCCGGGATTGCAGGGGGCAATTTTTCCGCTTATCTCCCATGTATAACAGTGCATCAATTTTTTTATCCGCCTGGGATGATTCATGCTAGGCTATTTAACGCATGTACGGAAGCCATCTACACGCAAACTGGCATATTTTCTCTCTCCACGCTCCCACCACAAGGAATAGGCAATTCAATGCTATACGGATAATCTCCACTCAATAGGATTAAAACCTTTAACTGCTCCTTTATACCTCTCCATCTCTCTAGAATACGGCTATTCTCGAAACACACACTATCC
Source organism: Phaethon aethereus (assembly GCF_964289735.1). Taxonomy (NCBI): domain Eukaryota; kingdom Metazoa; phylum Chordata; class Aves; order Phaethontiformes; family Phaethontidae; genus Phaethon; species Phaethon aethereus. The sequence continues at coordinate 153,821 of NW_028113950.1, read as the reverse complement.
ATGGTAGCTGGACAACTCAACTCCATCTTCTCTCGTAGGGCCGGTATCTGTCGGACTGGGTTATCTATTGATCGTTCTTCTCACGTGAAATCAGCAACGCGCCGCATAGAAGATCCTACGTTACTAGCTTCAGGACCATTCTTTCCCCCTACACCCCTAGCACTACTTGCACTTTTGCGCCTCTGGTTCCTATATCAGGGCCATAACTTGGTAGTCCCTCTCTCCTCTCTCTTCACAGAAACATCTGGTTGGCTATTTATAATCGCGGCATCCGGGTAGCCTTTGCGCCTCTGGTTCCTTTTTTTGGGGGGGCGTCTTCAATAAACCCTTCCAGTGCGGGGCAGGTGATTCCAATCTCCTGACCTGAACATCACATGGTCGTCGGTCGGAATTTGGCCCTCAGGAATCCCCCGTGTCATGGTTGGTAGGTAAGTGGTATCATTTTGGCACTGATGCACTTTGAATTCCATTTTCTATGTTTCCTCCGCAAGCATCGAATTATGCTGCTATTTAGTGAATGCTTAATGGACATGCTTCATTTTTTTCGTATCATTTCGCAATTCCTCTAATTTTCTAAACAACGTTAGGAATTTTCTGTTAAAAATTCATCAAACGTTTGCGCAATCATACGTTTATCGTTTGCTTATACGTTAAATTTACCTATCAATCGGCACCGATATCCCATTAAAAAAGTTAGTACAAAAACTGCTTTCCCCCACACCTACGCTCCCCCGAATATCGAGCTAAACTAATCCACCAAACAAATTTCAAACCCCATTCTACACAAAATTTCCTACATCCATTACGATCATACTTAACAAATTTTTGAGTCATCCCAAACAGTCCTTGTAGCTTAACAACAAAGCATGACACTGAAGATGCCAAGATGGTCACCTCCCGCCCCAAGGACAAAAGACTTAGTCCTAACCTTACCGTTAGTTTCTACCAGACATATACATGCAAGTATCCGCACCCCAGTGTAAATGCCCCTACTTCTTACCAAGATAAAAGGAGCAGGTATCAGGCACACCCTACCCCGCGTAGCCCAAGACACCTTGCTTAGCCACACCCCCACGGGTACTCAGCAGTAATTAACATTAAGCAATAAGCGAAAGCTTGACTTAGTCATGGTACCACCCAGGGTTGGTAAATCTTGTGCCAGCCACCGCGGTCACACAAGAAACCCAAATTAACAGACTCCGGCGTAAAGAGTGGAGCCGCACTATCAAAGCAACCGAGACTAAAAAACAACTAAGCTGTCATAAACTCAAGATGTCCTTAAACCCAACCTCAAAACGATCTTGGCACTCCCACCTGATCAACCAAACCTCACGAAAGCTAGGATACAAACTGGGATTAGATACCCCACTATGCCTAGCCATAAATCTCGATGCTTCCCCCACCAAAGCATCCGCCCGAGAACTACGAGCACAAACGCTTAAAACTCTAAGGACTCGGCGGTGCCCCAAACCCACCTAGAGGAGCCTGTTCTATAATCGATAATCCACGATACAGCTCACCATCTCTTGCCAAACAGCAGCCTACATACCGCCGTCGTCAGTTCACCTCATCAGAGTCCAACAGTGAACACAACAGCCCAACCCCGCTAATAAGGCAGGTCAAGGTATAGCCCACGAGATGGCAGAAATGGGCTACATTCTCTAAAATAGAGTACCCACGAAAGGGGGCGTGAAATCACCCCCAGAAGGCGGATTTAGCAGTAAAGCGGAACAATCGAGTCCCCTTTAAACTGGCCCTGGAGCACGTACATACCACCCGTCACCCTCCTCACAAGCCCCAAACTCACATAACTAATACCCTCCCCCAGCTAAAGATGAGGTAAGTCGTAACAAGGACTTGATGATCTTAAAGGTCCTTTCCAACCTAGTGATTCTGTGATTCTGTGAAGGTAAGTGTACTGGAAAGTGCACTTAGCATATCGAGACGTAGCTATAATATTAAAGCATTCAGCTTACACCTGAAAGATATCCGCATCCAACCAGATCGTCTTGAGGCCAAATTCTAGCCCGACCACACACCCACCTGCACAACCCCAAAAACCCCCTCATCAACTAAACTAAAGCATTTTCACAACTTAGTATAGGCGATAGAAAAGACCCATTCAGGCGCGATAGAAACTGTACCGTAAGGGAAAGATGAAATAATAATGAAAACCCAACCAACAAGTAGCAAAGATAAATCCTTGTACCTCTCGCATCATGATCTAGCAAGAACAACCAAGCAAAATGAATTTAAGCTTGCCACCCCGAAACCCAAGCGAGCTACTTACAAGCAACTGCCCCGAGTGAACCCGTCTCTGTCGCAAAAGACTGGGATGACTTGTCAGTAGTGGTGAAAAGCCAACCGAGCTGGGTGATGCCTGTAAAACGAATCTGAGTTCCCCCTTAATTTTCCTCTACGGACACCTACCTAACCCCCACGAAGCAAATTAAGAGAAATTTAAAGGAGGTACCGCTCCTTTAAAAAAGGATACAACCTCCACCAGCGGATAAACCCCCTCCCACCCATAAACTGTGGGCCTTAAAGCAGCCACCACCAAAGAATGCGTCAAAGCTCCACCGACTAAAAAAATCCAAAAACAACACGACTCCCTCCCTCCCAACAGGCTAACCTATGACAATAGGAGAATTAATGCTAAAATAAGTAACCAGGGATTAATCCCTCTCAGGCGCAAGCTTACATCACCACATTATTAACAGGCCCAATAATACCCCCAACCTCCTCACAAGACCGCATATTAACCAACCCTGTTAACCCAACCCAGGAGCGCCCATTAAGAAAGATTAAAATCTGTGAAAGGAACTAGGCAAACCCAAGGCCCGACTGTTTACCAAAAACATAGCCCTCAGCAACCCAAGTATTGAGGGTGATGCCTGCCCAGTGATCCTATGTTTAACGGCCGCGGTATCCTAACCGTGCAAAGGTAGCGCAATCAATTGTCCCATAAATCGAGACCTGTATGAACGGCTAAACGAGGTCTTAACTGTCTCTCACAGATAATCAGTGAAATTGATCTTCCCGTGCAAAAGCAGGAATGAACACATAAGACGAGAAGACCCTGTGGAACTTAAAAATCAACGGCCACCCCCTCCACAACTTCCCCTAACCAGGCACACAATCACCAAACACCTGGCCCACATTTTTCAGTTGGGGCGACCTTGGAGAAAAACAAATCCTCCAAAAATAAGACCACCCCCTTAACCAAGAGCAACCCCTCAACGTGCAAACAGCAACCAGACCCAATACACCAATACACTTGACCAATGGACCAAGCTACCCCAGGGATAACAGCGCAATCTCCTTCAAGAGCCCCTATCGACAAGGAGGTTTACGACCTCGATGTTGGATCAGGACATCCTAATGGTGTAGCAGCTATTAAGGGTTCGTTTGTTCAACGATTAACAGTCCTACGTGATCTGAGTTCAGACCGGAGCAATCCAGGTCGGTTTCTATCTATGACTAACTTTTCCCAGTACGAAAGGACCGGAAAAGTGAGGCCAATACCACAAGCACGCCTCCCCCCAAAACAATGAACCCAACTAAACCTACTAAGGGGACCCCAACCAATTAACCCCTAAACAAGGGCCGCTAGTGTGGCAGAGCTTGGCAAATGCAAAAGGCTGAAGCCCTTTACCCAGAGGTTCAAATCCTCTCCCTAGCTTTACCCACCCATGATTAAACCCACGACCCTAATCCACTTTACTATATTCCTCTCCTATATTATCCCAATCCTAATTGCCGTGGCCTTCCTAACGCTTCTAGAACGAAAAATCCTAAGCTATATACAGGCCCGAAAAGGTCCAAATATCGTAGGCCCCTTTGGCCTCCTTCAACCCGTAGCAGACGGTGTAAAGCTATTTATCAAAGAACCAATCCGCCCATCCACCTCCTCTCCCTTCCTCTTCATCATAACCCCAGTGCTAGCTCTCCTCCTAGCCCTTACGATCTGAATTCCTCTCCCCATCCCATTTCCTCTTACTGATCTAAACCTGGGCCTCCTCTTCCTCCTAGCCATATCAAGCCTGGCCGTATACTCAATCCTATGATCAGGATGGGCCTCAAATTCGAAATACGCCCTAATCGGTGCCCTACGAGCAGTAGCACAAACAATCTCCTACGAAGTAACACTAGCCATCATCCTCCTATCTGTCATCCTGCTAAGTGGAAATTACACCCTAAACACCCTCGCCACCACCCAAGAACCACTGTACCTTATCTTCTCCTCCTGGCCCCTTGCAATAATATGATATATCTCCACCCTTGCCGAAACAAACCGCGCCCCCTTTGACCTCACAGAAGGCGAATCAGAACTAGTCTCAGGTTTCAGCGTTGAATACGCTGCAGGGCCATTCGCCCTATTTTTCCTAGCCGAATACGCCAATATACTAATAAACGCACTAACAACCATCCTATTTTTAAACCCAAGCTCACTAAACCTCCTCCCAGAGCTATTCCCAATCGCCCTAGCCACAAAAATTTTACTTCTATCCTCAGGGTTCCTATGAACTCGGGCCTCCTACCCTCGGTTCCGATACGACCAGCTCATGCACCTCCTTTGAAAAAACTTCCTACCACTAACCCTAGCCCTTTGCCTCTGACACACCAGCATACCAATCTGCTACGCAGGCCTCCCTCCTTATGCAAGGAAATGTGCCTGAACGCTAAAGGGTCACTATGATAAAGTGAACATAGAGGTACACTAGCCCTCTCATTTCCTAACAAACAAACCTTAGAAAAGCAGGAGTCGAACCTGCACAAAGGAGATCAAAACTCCCCATACTTCCCCTATATTATTTCCTAGTAGAGTCAGCTAACAAAGCTATCGGGCCCATACCCCGAAAATGATGGTTCAACCCCTTCCCCTACTAATGAACCCCCACGCAAAGCTAATCCTCACTCTAAGCCTCCTCCTAGGAACAACAGTCGCAATCTCGAGCAACCACTGAATCCTAGCTTGAACTGGACGAGAAATCAACACCTTAGCCATCATCCCCCTCATCTCAAAATCCCACCACCCCCGAGCCATAGAAGCTGCAATCAAATACTTCCTAGTACAAGCAACCGCCTCAACATTACTACTCTTCTCAAGCATAACCAATGCCTGATCTACAGGACAATGAGAAATTACCCAACTAACCCACCCAACAACCTGCCTTCTGCTAACAGCAGCAATCGCAATAAAACTAGGACTAGTACCTTTCCACTTCTGATTCCCAGAGGTCCTCCAAGGCACATCCTTAAGCACAGGTCTACTATTATCAACAGTAATAAAACTCCCCCCAATCACCCTCTTCCTTCTAACATCCCACTCACTTAACCCAACCCTACTTGTCACCATGGCCATCGCCTCAACCGCCCTAGGCGGATGAATAGGCCTAAACCAAACACAAATCCGAAAAATCTTAGCCTTCTCGTCCATTGCACACCTAGGCTGAATAGCCATCATCCTCATCTACTCCCCCTACTGACCTTCTGCCTATACTCCTTAATAACCGCCACTGTATTCCTCACCCTCAACACAACCAATACCCTAAAACTACCCACATTAATAACCTCTTGGACAAAAACACCCACACTAAATGCAACCCTAATACTAACCCTGCTATCCCTGGCAGGATTACCCCCACTAACAGGCTTCCTACCAAAATGACTCATCACTCAGGAACTAAACAAGCAAGAGATAACGACAACCGCCATAATCATCATCATACTCTCACTCCTCGGACTTTTCTTCTACTTACGCCTTACTTACTACTCAACAATCACACTACCCCCAAACTCCACCAACCACATGAAACAATGGCACTTTAACAAACCAACAAGCCCCTTAATCGCCATCCTTGCCTCCATATCAACCACCCTCCTGCCACTCTCCCCTATAATCCTAGCCACGCTTTAAACCCAGAAACTTAGGATAACCTGCCCCAAACCGAAGGCCTTCAAAGCCTTAAATAAGAGTTAGACCCTCTTAGTTTCTGCTAAGACCCGTAGGACATTAACCTACATCCCCTGAATGCAACCCAGGGACTTTAATTAAGCTAGAGTCTTACCTACCTAAGCAGGCAGGCCTCGATCCTACAACAATCCTAGTTAACAGCTAGGCGCCCAAACCTGACGGGCTTCTGCTTATCAGACTCCGGCACACTCTTAGCGTACATCAATGAGCTTGCAACTCAACATGAACTTCACTACAGAGTCGATAAGAAGAGGAATTAAACCTCTGTAAAAAGGACTACAGCCTAACGCTTAGACACTCAGCCATCTTACCCGTGACCTTCACCAACCGATGATTATTCTCCACAAACCACAAAGATACCGGCACCCTGTACCTAATCTTTGGCGCATGAGCCGGCATAGTCGGCACAGCCCTTAGCTTACTCATCCGTGCCGAATTAGGTCAGCCAGGAACTCTCCTGGGAGACGACCAAATCTATAACGTAATTGTAACTGCCCACGCCTTTGTAATAATCTTCTTCATAGTAATACCAATCATGATCGGTGGGTTCGGAAACTGACTGGTACCACTCATAATCGGTGCCCCCGACATAGCATTCCCCCGTATAAACAACATAAGCTTCTGACTATTACCCCCCTCCTTCCTCCTCCTACTCGCCTCCTCCACGGTAGAAGCCGGAGCAGGCACAGGATGGACCGTATACCCCCCTCTAGCTGGCAACCTAGCCCACGCCGGCCCATCAGTCGACCTAGCTATCTTCTCCCTCCACCTCGCAGGTGTATCCTCAATCTTAGGGGCAATTAACTGCATCACAACCGCTATCAACATAAAACCCCCAGCACTCTCACAATACCAAACCCCCCTATTCGTATGATCTGTCCTCATTACTGCCGTCCTACTTCTACTCTCACTCCCAGTACTTGCCGCTGGCATCACTATACTACTAACAGACTGTAGACCTGGCAGCCTTGCCCACCCCACCCCTCGGGGATCCCGGGGGGGGTGGGGGCGGGGGGGGCGGGGTAGACCTGGCAGCCTTGCCCACCCCTCGGGGATCCCGGGGGGGGTGGGGCGGGGAGGGAGGGGGCCGGGCCAGGCGCCGCCATAGGGCCCGGCAGCCCTGCCGGTCTCCGGGGTGTTCACGCAGGAGCGGGGCCGAGGCCGCTCGAAGAACCTCCGCCAAAGGTGCACGGTTTGTGGGCAGCGTCGTAAAAAGCGCGAGGTCACGGGGTTCGACGGCAAGGTCCCCTCTCTTGCCCATCCCCCCTACGAAAGGGCAATCCCATCGGCATCGCCTCAGGGGCGCTTCCCACCGGCGTCGGGGGCGGAAGCGGCTCGGTGAGAGACTTCTTTGCGGATTAGGGAAAAGGGAGCGAGGGAGGTGCTCCCCGTCGCGTCACGAGGGTCAGAGCGGGACCGACAGCCGCCCCTTTAGTGCCGGAATCGGTACTGCTCGGCGGTAGGCCCGGCCGCCCTCGGCCCCGTTGCGAGGGAGACCCACGGGCCGCCCTCCGCCCAGTTCCCGCCCGGCCTGTGCCCCGTTCCGAGGTAGGCCTGGGCGTGCGGGCACGGTTTCGGCGGTAGGCCCGGCCGCCCTCGGCCCCGTTGCGAGGGAGACCCACGGGCCGCCCTCCGCCCAGTTCCCGCCCGGCCTGTGCCCCGTTCCGAGGTAGGCCTGGGCGTGCGGGCACGGTTCCGGCGCCAGGCCCGGCCGCCTTTCACCCCGTTCCGAGGGAGACCACGGCCACCGGGCCCAGTTCCGGCCCTTTGCCCGGCGCCCTTCGCCCGGTCCCGGGGCGAGGCCCGGCCGCCCTTCGCCGGGTTCCGAGGGAGACCCAGGGCCGCCGCGGAGTAATCGCTGAGGGGCAATTTGGAAATTTACCCTCTAAGAACAGCCTTGAAACCAGGTGGAACGTAGCACTCCTGTACAACGGGTCTGTGCCGTGGAGACTCTCTGGACGGCCTTGGACGTTGGCAACATCGGGGGCACCTGGTGTGCTGACTCTGGGAGGGATTACATGGAGGGTGGAGCGGAGTGGAGACATCGCGGCCACGCTCTGTGAACGGGGGAGTTTAGGGATGCACGGTATGTACACCGATAAGCTGCGCTCGCGATGTCCTGGGCCGAGGACCTGTCAACTTTGATGAAGTGCTGTACTTAGAGTGAACTTTGCTAATTATAATATCATTATAATACTAAAACGCACACCCCTCTCAAAAGTTACCGCCCTCCCAAGGTGCGACCCCCTCCTCAATGAGCGTGCGCACTCAATTTTTCCTAGTTCCTAATTTTTCCAATTTTTCTCTCGAAGCGAGAGAATTCTGCACCAATCCCGAGAAAGGTATGTATGAGTAGAGTCACTCAAGCTCCACCTGCAAAGTAAAATACTATAAAATAGTGTTTTAAGGGCCGGATGTCAGGGAAGATACTATCGTCGTGTACTATTCTAACTTCTGGGATCAGTCGATGGGCTGAGCCTCTCTACCCCCTCCCCCCCCATCGGGACGCCGCTGGGTAAGATTCGAACACTTGGTCATACCAAGTGCCTCCCCGGGAAACTTAGAAATCTCTATAGAGTCACTTTATATCTTTCAACGCGTTTATAGCCAAGTAGCGTCACTCATACTTTTGGTATTTGCACGTGCTTTGCAGACAGTGAATTTATCACCGGCAACCCAAAGAACCTGCGTATCTGTTGCTTCAATAAATCGCACTATCGATTGACTCGGCCGCGTGTGCGTGTCCCCCTGAACGCGACCGTACCTTTGAGTGCGGCCGTGTTAGTCCAGGAGGTGCCCGGCTGAGCAGGTAGTGTGATGTTAGTAGTGCGTCCGGACCCGTGATAGTCCCACGAAGGTGTTGGGCGCGACCGGACTACTCACGCTAACTTTGGGCATCATTCAGAACCCAAGCTCAGCCGCCCCCAGTCCCTCTGATATCTGAGGATCGACTGGAAAGCAAGGGGGTTTAGTTTCTGCCAAATTGCTCTGCCTCTTACCGCAACAGAAAAAAAATTGGCGTAGTCGGCAGGATTGCCATGGATAAACTGCTGCAAAAATATGACCTTGCCCCTTCCCAGGCTGGGAAGGAGTGGGCTCAACAATTTTGGAAGGATGGAAAGGAAGCGATAGAGCGTGCTGAGCAGTGTCACGCTGCACAAAAGGATAGAGTGAAAAAAAACCAGAAGGGTTACCGGTGCGGTCTTAGGAACTTGTTTATCTTGCGCGCAACGAGAAGCTAAGGAAGCCCCTGCTCCCACACTGGTTTCCAATGCGGAATACAAAGCTTTGAAATCAGAAAATGAAGTGTTAAAATCATCATTAGCTTTTGAAAGGGAGACAGGAGAAAAATTAGGACTCCGAGTTGTGAGTGAAAACGACAAGCTTGTGAAGGAAAAGAGTAAGCTTATAAAGGAACGTGAAAGTGTTGTGTGCCAAAATAGAAATCTTAATCAGCTGTTAGACAAGGTGTGTCAGCTGTTAGATAAAATACCATCTTGTGCTCCAGTCACACAGATTTGCAGGTTAATACGTAAATTGGACACTGAAACGGGAAGCAGATTTGTGGAGTTTTGTAACAATGACAAGGAGACTGGAGAAACCTCTAATTCTGACTCTCAACTGCTCCCCTTACAACCCTCGATTAAAACTGAGACTGTCGTTAATGACGATGATGAGGTCCGCACTACCGTGCGCACGATTCCGTGGTCACCAGCAGAGTTGATAAAAATACAGGGAAAATTCTCAAGGCGACCAGGAGAGTCAGAGGTTGAGTATTTGTGGCGAGTTTCCCTTGAGGGAGGAGACCGGATTATGTCGAGCGAGGAAGCAGCAGGAGGCTTTTGGGGACCAGGAGTGTTTTTAACCACCAACCCAGGGGAGCATAGTTATTCTTTGACCTCACAGGTTGCATTTTGGGCAGGCAGCATAGATCCCCAGCTGAGGGGAGAGCCAACAGAAATTAAAAGAAATTAAAGGCTGTTCTGATCCAGCCGAGGCAGTACAGAAAGCAGCCTGCATCCAAGCGACGTACGACAGGAATCAGCTTTTAAAACCACCGACGCTAGCTCCAGTCGACCTGGCACAATTAAACCCCCTCATTCATGGTCGCTCTGATTGTCTCAAGATGTATGTAACAAACACCCAGGATCGTATACAAACCACTATAAACGACGCTGGTCGCAGTCGAAAGAACCAGGGTCAAATTACTAACATACCCACTTGGAGTAGCTTTATACAAGACCTAGATAAATACGGACACCGAATGGGTTTGTGAAATATGTTTATCTGATTCGTGTGATGAAGTGTAACCTTCTGGACTTTCATGGATTTCTCCTGCACCATAAAAAGGGGTGTTTTACAGGAGAAAGTTAAACTATTTTGCTGGTATATCAGCTCAAACCAGTTTGACCACTGACCGCATACTATTGTGTAAAGAAAGTGCATGCATAAGGTTTGGGGTCATCCTGGGGGCACGCCGAGGGAGATTCGAGAAGACTCTAGAAGGAGAAGAGGGCATGCGCTGAAGAAGACACGCCTATTCATGAATATGTATTGGCGAACAGGATCACGCTGAGGAAGAGTCGAGAAGATTCTAGAAGGAGAAGAGGGCATGTGCCAAAGAAGACACGCCTATTCATGAATATATATTAACGGACAGGATATAAACCAGGAACAGGAACTGAACCGCGTGCGTCTTGGTGGAGCGGAGACTCCCGGCACACCCAGCGCTGTTTGCTTGCCTCTATTCGCTTAATAAATTGTAAATTTGAATTGGAATCCTGTTTGGGACTAAATCATTGATAACAATTGGGGGCTCGTCCGGGATGGTCTTGGTTCCTGAATTCTGACTTGATCTAGGAGGGGCGCCCCACCTTTTGGTGGCTCCTGATCGGGTCGGGTCGGGACTAACGCCATCCTGAACCTGAATAGGGGCAAGCAAAGAATTTGATTTTTTATGAGCTCCCTTGCCGGCTGCAGCAGTTTATTTTGCCCGTAATTCTGCGCGCGAAGATCCGAACGAAGACGACGGAGTCGTAAGTATTTAAGGTGTATACCGTTCGGTTGGGTAGGATTCGGTTGCCTGTGTGTGTAAGAGTGTGACTGAGACGGAAGCTAGTTCCGAAGCGATTGTGGAGGCCTTCTAACCGCGGTTCCAATCTCCCGCGAGGGACTTGGCCGGTGAAGGACCGAAGCGATTCTTATAGGATTCGTGGGTGGGTGATAGGTCCTAAACCCCCTGCAAGACACTCTTACTGGTAGCCAAGGGCTGTAGGAATTGCCACAGTAAAAATTCCTAGATGGGTCAGACGAAATCGAGACCCCAGGACCAGAAGAAAGGGAGCGAATTACTAGAAATACCTCCGGAGAGTCCATTAGGAATAATGATTGAAAATTGGAATGATAGGGGCCCCAGAAAAGGAAAAAGTAAATTAAAATTAGTTCAATATTGTATGGTAGAATGGCCAAAAGAACGTTTGAGACCACATGTCTTTTGGCCCGCTTTTGGATCTTTTGAAGACTGGGTCTGCCAGGCCTTAAATATATATGTTAATTCAAAGGAACCTTTTAGTCAGGAGGAAAGTGATTATGCAGGATTATGGGACAGAACTTTACGTTCTTTTCCAGCCTCAATACTTACATTAAAAACAGATGAAAAGTTTGAGGAAGAAGAAGAGGGGAAAAGTGAAAAGGAAAAAGATGATAAATGGGAGCCACTGGATAACCTACCGCCTCCATGTTCTAATAATCCATCTCCGGCGGCGGCTCCCCCTCCGGTGGCCGTAGTACCTCTCTCTGTACCACCGTTGCCCCTATCTCCACCACCAACAGCACCGGAATTAGATCGACCTCCGGCTGCATGTACGAGAAGTAGGACTGCTGTATCTGAGGGAGCTTCTCTATATCCCTTACGAGAAGTACCCCTCGGAGGCAATCAGGGAGGCATGGGGTTTGTGGCAGTCCCATTAAATACCACAGACGTAAGAAATTTCAAGAAAGAAATGGGGACCCTATTAGATGATCCCCTCGGAGTAGCTGAAAAATTGGACCAATTCCTAGGCCCCAATACTTATACCTGGGAAGAAATACAGTCCATTTTAGGGATCCTATTCACTGTTGAGGAAAGGGGAATGATTAGACAAGCTGGAATGAGAATTTGGGAAAGACAGAGTCAGGCAGGACCCCCGGGAGATCAGAAATGGCCAAATGTGGATCCCCACTGGGATCATCAACAACCCCCAGGAAGACAAAATATGAGGGATTTGAGAACGTTAATCATACAGGGAATAAGGGAAGCGGTTCCCCGAGGGCAAAACATTACTAAAGCATTTAATGAACAACAAGGGAAAGACGAATCTCCAACAGAATGGTTGGAGAGGTTGAGGAAAAACCTACCAATGTATTCTGGAATTGATCCGAATACAGTGGCTGGGACCGCACTCCTTAGAACACAATTTGTAGCTAAATCCTGGGGGGATATAAGAAGGAAATTAGAAAAATTGGAGGATTGGCAAGAAAGAGGATTAGAGGAGTTACTTAGAGAAGCCCAGAAAGTCTATGTTAGGAGGGACGAAGAAAAACAAAAAGCAAAAGCAAAAATTTTTGTAGCAGCAGTAAGGGAAAGTCAGAAAAATAAGACGACTCCTGGAGAGAAAAGGGAAAAAAGAATAGAGCAGACACCCCGGGGACAGCCTTATCGAGGAAGATTTACAATTCCCGTCTGTTACTACTGTAACAAGAGGGGACATGTTCAGAAGAACTGCCGTCAGCGGGAACAAGATGAGAAGATGTTCAAAGAAGATTAGGGGTGTCGGGGGCTCTATCTTCTGGGGACTTCAACATCAACAGAGCCCTTGATAAAATTATTAATTGGTCCCCATAAAGAGGAAGTTTTATTTTTAGTGGATACAGGGGCCGAAAAGTCAACCATTCAAAAACTTCCAAAAGGAATAGAAAAAGGGAAGAGTTACGTGTCAGTAGCAGGAGCAAAAGGAGAGCCTTTTAAAGTAAATATATTGAAAGATGTAGAAGTAGAAACAGAAAAGAAAATTTGTCTTAATGATTTACTTTTGCTCCCTGAAGCGGAATACAATTTATTAGGAAGGGATTTGATTTTGAAGTTAAACTTGAGCATTCAGAGTCAAGGGGACAAATTGCAGATTAAATTATACACTTTAACACAAGAGGATGAAGAAGCTATTAACCTCTCAGTGTGGTATAAGGAAGGGGAAACTGGAAAGACAAAATGAACCCCATAAGCGTTCAAATAATAGATCCGCACCGCCCAATTAGAATCAAGCTATACCCTATACCTATGGAGGGTCGAAAAGGATTAAAACCTGTAGTTGACAGACTTTTGGAAAAAGGAACCCTAGAACCATGTATGTCACCTCGTTACACGCCCATTCTTCCCGTAAAAAAGCCGGACGGGTCATACAGGATGGTGCAGGACTTAAGAGCTGTAAATCAGCGAAAAATCACTAAATTCCCTGTGGTGGCAAATCCTTATACTTTATTGAGTCATATATCTCCCAAACATACTTGGTATAGTGTAATAGATTTGAAAGATGCTTTTTGGGCCTGTCCTCTGGATGAGGCATCCAGAGATTATTTTGCCTTTGAGTGGGAGGACCCCGAAACAGGACAAAAACAACAATTAAGATGGACTGTGTTACCACAAGGGTTTACGGAGTCAACCTATTTGGACAAACTTTAGAAACAATTCTACAAGATTTCACAATACCTAAGGAGGTAAAATTATTGCAATATGTGGACGATTCATTAGTAGCAGGAGAAACTGAAGAGGGGATCCGAAAAACCACCATTAAATTGTTAAATTTTCTAGGGGAAAAGGGATTAAAGGTGTCCCGATCAAAGCTACAGTTTGTAGAACAAGAAGTAAAATATTTAGGACATTGGCTGAGTAAGGGAAGGAAGAAGTTAGATCCTGATAGGGTATCTGGGATTCTATCCTTAAGACCCCCACAGACTAAAACGGAAATTAGGCAAATACTGGGATTAGTAGGATATTGTAGACCATGGCTTGAAAATTATAGTGATAAAGTAAAATTCTTATATGAAAAATTAACTAATAACCAACTTAAGTGGTTTATTGAAGATGATCAGAGATTTGAGGAAGTAAAAAGGGCATTAATACAAGCACCTGTATTGAGCCTCCCAGATCTAGAAAAACCTTTCTATCTCTTTGTGAATACATCAAGCCAGACAGCATATGGAGTTCTTACTCAAGACTGGGCAGGAATCCAAAAAACCCATGGGGCATTGTTCTAAGTTACTTGATCCAGTAAGCAGAGCATGGCCTGCTTGTCTCCAAGCTTTGGTTGCTACAGCATTATTAATAGAGGAAGTTAGGAAGATTACCTTTAGTGCTCCTTTAAAAGTGTATACCCCACACAATGTCAGAAATGTTTTACAACAAGAAGCGGAAAAATGGTTAACGGACAGCCGGATCCTAAAGTATGAAGCAATACTAATAGACTCCCCTGACTTAGAACTGAGGGTGACTTCTGCTCAGAGTCCAGCACAATTTTTGTTTGGAGAACCATCAGAGGAATTACAACATAACTGTTTAGAGGTAATTGAGACCCAGACTAAGGTGAGACCAGATCTAAGAGATGCTGAGTTGTAAAATGGAGAAGCGCTGTTTATAGATGGCTCCTCCCGAGTGGTAGAAGGGAAGAGAAAATCGGGATATGCAATAATTAATAAGGACTTAGAAATTGTGGAATCAGGACCTCTGAGTCCATCATGGTCAGCTCAGGCTTGTGAGCTGTATGCGCTATGTAGGGCCCTGGAATTATTAAAAGGAAGAAGCGGGACTGTATTTACAGATTCTAAATACGCATATGGGGTGGTCCACACTTTTGGAAAAATTTGGGAAGAAAGAGGTTGGATTAATACTCACGGGAGGAATTTAATACATCAAGAATTAATAGTAAAAATTTTAAAGGCGTTAAGAGAACCAAAGGAGATAGCAGTGGTACATGTGAGGGGACACCAAAAGGGACTTTTGGTGATTACCGAACTAGAGGAAATAACTTAGCAGCTAAAGAGGCCCAGGAAGCAGCCTTGAGGACTAAAGTTGCCAAAATTAATGTCATACAAACAAAGGAGGACACCAGCAAAGAAGGACGAGAGGAAAGAGAGAAGGAGTTTACCCCAGAAGGACAAACAAAATTGAAGAAAATAGGAGCTAAATTAGAACAAGGAAAATGGGCACTGCCCGATGGGCGAGAAATGCTGCCAAAAGCCTACACCAGGCGATTATTAGAACGTTTGCATGCACAAACACATTGGGGTACAAAAGCGTTAAGTGATCATTTTCTTAAACAATTTGGTTGTATTGGAATTTTTGAAATAGCAAAGCAAATTACACAAGGTTGCTTAATTTGTCAAAAGGTAAATAAGACAGTGTTTCGACAAGCAGCCACGGGAGGGAGAAAAACAGCTTACAGATCTTTTGAGAAAGTACAAGTCGATTTCACTGAATTGCCTAAGGTAGGGAGGATAAAATATTTATTGGTAATAGTAGATCATTTAACACAGTGGGTAGAAGCGTACCCTGTAGCACGAGCTACGGCACAGATGGTGGTAAAAATTTTATTAGAACATTTGATACCTAGATATGGGATAATCCAGTACATTGATTCTGACCAGGGCACACACATTACTTCTAAAATAATAAAACTATTATGTCAATCATTAGGTATTCAGTGGGAATACCACACTCTGTGGCACCCACAAAGCTCAGGGAAGGTAGAAAGAATGAATCAAACAATAAAACAACAATTGGCTAAATTAATGATTGAGACACAAATGCCCTGGATGAAACGTTTACCATTGGCACTTAACAAAAACATACAGTGAGACTGGAATATCGCCATATGAAATGTTCTATGGCATGCCTTATTTTCAAGGAATGCCTCTGGGGAACAATGTAATTGAGGATCATAGTATCCAACAAGATATAATTACCATTGGAAAAAGATTAAAAGAATGAAGAGAGATTGGGATGGTGGCCCAAACACCACCTTTAGGATTTGCAATTCATCAGTTAGAACCAGGAGATAAAATTCTGATAAAAACATGGAAAGAAGGAAACCT
Organism: Phaethon aethereus; assembly: GCF_964289735.1. Lineage (NCBI taxonomy): Eukaryota > Metazoa > Chordata > Aves > Phaethontiformes > Phaethontidae > Phaethon > Phaethon aethereus. The sequence continues at coordinate 137,719 of NW_028113950.1, read as the reverse complement.
ATCTCCCCTCTGGGAAGGACCTTTCCTTGTTTTATTCACTACAGAAACAGCTGTGAGAACTGCTGAAAAAGGATGGACACATGTGTCGCGAGTGAAAGGTCCAGGGAAGGAGTGGAAGGTCACATCTGACTAAATTGCTGTGGGAATTTTATTGCGGCTACTCCTGTAATAGAAACAGGAATGAAACATGAAATTCCCACAGTTGCTAAAAATCTACTTGTAAATCTTGCTGAAAACATTGCTAAGTCATTGAATATAACTAATTGTTACGTTTGTGGTGGAACAAATCGAGGTGAACGATGGCCATGGGAAGCTATGGAGAGCAATATAAGTAATCCCCAAGTTTGGAAAACAATGGGAAAGGGTAATAGGAAACATCAATGGGTACTCCAAACGAGTATCATCGGAAGGAGTTGTTGGCAAAAGAAGAACAGGAAAAAGGAGCTGGAACTAGAATTTGTCCTTGGTGTAGAAGGTGGTGTTTATTTGTAAGAACTGCAGGCTAACTGGCAGTTTTCTGTAGCCATAAAGCCTTGCAAATAAAGAGGATCGCCAGGCTCGGGCAAGTGCTCAGGTCTGGACAAACCACTGATCTAGCAAAGCTCTGGCCTTCACAAGCAGTGCTCAATTAATTTGGGTACTAAGAAAGCACTCCCTTAAAGGAAGGAAGAGGGAAGACCAGAGGGGAACTGGTGTTGCGGCTTAAAAAGGGTCTGCCAAGGGCTGCAACCCCTTTGGGCTGTGACCGCCGACCACTATGGCCCTGACCGGACCTCTTCTAGTTCTACTTGGGGTGAGTTCCTTGACTCTGACTACGGCAAATAACTGTAGTCAATATTGGAACAAGTCCAGCTGGGGTTTACCCCAGAAAAATGGAAAAACTGAGGACCTTTTCTAATTGTACAGCCCGTACGTGTAATCAACAATAAAACCTAGTTTTTTCCTGTTACCCATAAATTAGGGAGAGCGACTAGGAGTCCAGGTGTATAACGAATGGCCTCCTGAGAGATAAACTTGGAATGGAATCAATCTAGGAGGATTTTGGGGAGATTTTATGGGTGGTGATTGGCTTACTAAAATCGGGATAGTTGTATTGGGGATATGTGGGGAATTGTTACTAGATTAATCTACTCGGTTATACAAGGAATGCAGATATCTGCAGTACTGAGTTGGAAACGAAAACACGAATCAATACTATAAAGAAAAAGATGGGGGATTGTGAAATATGTTCATCTGATTCGTGTGATGAAGTGTAACCTTCTGGACTTTTATGGATTTCTCCTGCACCATAAAAAGGGGTATTTTACAGGAGAAAGTTAAACTACTTGGCTGGTATATCAGCTCAAACCAGTTTGACCACTGACCGCATAGTATTGTGTAAAGAAAGTGCATGCATACGGTTTGGGGTCATCCTGGGGGCACGCCGAGGGAGATTCGAGAAGACTCTAGCAGAAGAAGAGGGCATGCGCTGAAGAAGACACGCCTGTTCATTAACATGTATTAGCAGACACGCCTATTCATGAATATGTATTAGCGAACAGGATCACGCTGAGGAAGATTCGAGAAGATCCTAGAAGGAGAAGAGGGCATGTGCCAAAGAAGACACGCCTGTTCATGAATATGTATTAACGGACAGGATATAAACCAGGAACAGGAGCTGTACCGCGTGCGTCTTGCTGGAGCGGAGACTCCCGGCGCACCCAGCGCTGTTTGCTTGCCTCTATTCGCTTAATAAATTGTACATTTGAATTGGAATCCTGTTTGGGACTAAATCATTTATAACACAGATAATTAATCAGACTGAAATTAGCGGTATCATTAGAGGAACATGGAAAGCTTTTAGGGCAAAGCACTCTATAACTACAAATCCCTTGGTGAGATATAATAAAGGTTATCATAGCTTTGTACGGGCGCTTTTCCCATCACGAGGAGTAGTACAGCTATGTGAAATATGTTCATCTGATTCGTGTGATGAAGTGTAACCTTCTGTCCTACGTATCCTTGTATGACCGCAAGCCTAAGTCTAGCAGAGTGGTTAATGTATATAATGTAATACATTGTAAACTTCAATTGGAATCCTGTTTGGGACTCAGACGTTTATCTCAGCTAGAAAAAGCAATAGTTAGCTTGTCGGCAGAAATGGAAATTATCGCCAATTATCGTATACATACGGAGGGGTTAACAGATGGAATTTTGGCCTGTGAGAAAACTGCAGTTAGAATATCAGAAAATGGATGGCTGGGTAAGAAACAGATACTATGCTGGGTGAGAGAAAACAGCCCAAGAGATAAGAAAGTTGATCAAGGTTAGGGGAGGATGGGGAAGGCATGCAGTAACGGAGGAATATAAAGCACAATTCACAATTTTGTTTGCCTTGTAACATTCTGCTATTGGCTTGAGCATGGTTGATATGGGACTGCTGGATTATGGTAATATGCCGCGTGAACAAAGCCTACGAACCAACAGACAGGGTGGCTGGGGCACGTGCAGCACGTCTGGCCAGCGGGCGCGTATGCCATAGGCTCTCTGTGTTGAAAGGTGGCAACCAAGGCGTGTTCTGACACTCGCTGGCCACGTGTGTCGAAACTCGTTCCTCTGCAAATGTATAAATACCGGGATTTCCCAAGGGGCAGTGGGCCGGTGTACGGCAAGGCCACCGTTGCCTCCGTGGGGACGCCCACGTAAAGCTGGCACCTACCGACTGCTGGGCTGAGTTCGTGGTGCAGGACGATAGAAGAGTGTACAGATGGTTCATCTTCCTCACAGTCCTCGGGTTGCGAATGAACCATCAGGTTTTGTTTATAGATAAACAAAAAGGGGGTGATATTGGGATCACCCTGCATGGCTCGACCTTAAGGAGAAGGAGCTGTGGCATTGAGAAGCTGGTAAACAGCCGGACACCTGCAGGGCTCAACCTTGAAGAGAAGGAGCTGTGGTAAACAACTAAGAAGAAGCAAAGGAGCGCGTGGACATACAGAGGCGACCAATCCTGCCTCTGTGAGAGTCGCGTGGACTTAAAGCAATAGCCAACCGGGTAGCACTTTTAGGTGCGTGAACGGGCTGTATTTGTGTAAAAAGCACGCTACGCTAACAATAAAGGTCTTTGGCCTGAAGCCCTGCCACAGTCCGTGCCCTATTACTCCACACTCCTGAGCAATTTTTTCTCCAGGCTTAACGGTCCCAGACCTCTCAGCCTTCCGTCCTATGGAAGATGCTGCGGTCCCTTAAATCAGCTTTGTGGCCCTTTGATAGCCTTGCTTTAGCAGGTCAACAACTTTCTTGCACTGGGGAGCCCAGCACTGGACACAGCACTCCAGATGTGGCCCACCGGTGCTCAGTGGAGGAGAAGGTTAACTTCCCTCCATCTGCCGGCAATGCTTTTCCTAATGCAGCCCAGGAGGCTGCTGGCCTTTGCTGCGAGGCTGCCTGGCTGGCTCATGCTCAGCTGCTTGCCCTCCAGGACCCTAAGGTACTTCTCTGCAGAGCTGCTATCTAGCCAGTCAGCCCCCAGCATGATGTCCACAGTGTGGCTGGATGACAGGCTGTCCTCCCCCGGGGACTTTCTCAGCAGCAGCTTGTCCTTCTTGGAGATCGGCTTCACCTCTGTCACAGGCCCCACTCATTGCTGCAAGTGTCACCTGGGACAACAAACCCCTCTCCTGCCAGGGCTGCACAGCCCAAGGCCGTTTTCTGTCTGGTCTTGGGGACTGCAGCTTTTGCTCTCGTTGTGAGAACCTCCTTCATCATTATGTTGCCTCCTGCCATCCACTCCAGCACACATCGGCTGTGAAGCCTTTCCACACAAAGAGGGCCAATCTTTTGGTATCAGGTGTCCATGTGACAAATCTGCCCTTGGCCCTGGTGCCACATCTGAGGTGCTACAGGCCTAATGTGCACCAAAGCCCACAGCCTGGAGCACAGACAGCAGGAGGACAACATGCCATCGCAAAGCTGTGACGTTAGGGGAGCAAGAGCCAAGACGGAAAAGGACAGCTCCCACAGCTTTTGTGACTGACGGAGATACAACATCTTTAGGCGAGACTAACAGGGAAGGCGAGAAGTGGAGGATGCCCTGCTTGCTACCAGAGCAGGTCAGATGTGTGGATGTTCTCTATGGGACATGCAACAGGTTAGGCGGGATCTTGTGTGTGGGTCAGCTTCTAACTGTGCCACCCAGTCTGAGGCTCACCTGGACCTTGTACTCCCAAAAGAGGAAAAGTTGGTCAGGGATGGGAAGACCAGTTTCAGCCTTGGTTGTAGTCACCATGAAACTGTGGTCTCCCAGATCTGCACAGAAGCGGGGAAGGAGAGTAGCCGAGCACAGACCCTGCACATGCGGGAATGAGAACTTGGCCTATTGAGGGCACTGGCAGGTGGGATCACATGGGGGCAGTGTCAGGGCCCTGAGAGCATCCAGAGGCCTTCAGGACCCTGGGGGGTCCATCCACACCTCTGTCCATGGGCCCAGGTGACCATTGAAGACCAGGCCTGAGTTTCAGCCCCAGCTTGATCGATGCTCTAGGTGTACTGGTCTCCAGACACAGCCTTGCCTGTCCATCGACCTTGTTCACTTGTACGTGAAGAGTCACTTCCCAGCTTGATTCTTTATGGGGTGTACAATGGATGACACTGTGGCCCTCCAAGTGCCAGAGCCCAGGTGAGTCACAGAGGCCTAGGGCCTTTCTCCTTCCTTTCTTCCCATCACTTGATCAGCTTTTGGGAGGAGAGGAAGGAAAAGCAGATGAGGTTTCTGGGTGCCAATGACTGAAAGGATGGAGCAGAGCCATCACATGTGAAATGATCTAAAGCCTAGGCTAGTTCAAAACTGTTATCTTCTGTTCCTATATCTGAGGCCTTCTATCTTCAGGAAGAACCTGGAAGCTCCAAGATCCCTCCATCTTGCCCTCTTTTAGCAATTCAGTTGACCGTACCCAAGTCAGAGGCTTTCCTTCAGTTCTGTTTACAGTGTAAAGCACCCCATGGTCTGGAGATATGGCAGGATAGTTGCATAAGGATCCCACTCCTTTGGACAAGAAGATGGATGTTCCCGGGAGGATGGATGTTCTCAGGGGGCATGACGTACCAATAGCTGTGTTCAGGGAGCTGGTCAAAGGCCTTGTCTCCATTTCTGTAACGGCGGCACAGATGCCTGGTTCATGTGTAAACTCTTTCTCCGGATTCTGGCATTTAGCGAGCAAGCTGGTCTGACCTCAGAGCTGGCCCTGCTTGGAGCCAGTGCAACTCTAGAGACCTCCTGACCCTCCTTCCACCCTGAATTGTCCTGTGATGTAGAGACCCTCTCCTCCAGCTTAGTCTCTTCTCATATGACATGTGGCAAGGCACAGGCCTGTTGGGAAAGAGACTGCTGCGAGGGGGTCTCTAGTCCAGCCTCCAGGCTGGCCGTGACTTTGCGGCGCTGAAACTTGAAGAGCTCCAAAGGTGGAGATCATGGCAACGCTCCTCCTAGTCCATTTTATTTTTCCTGAGGTTCAGCCTAAAGCTCCCAAGAGGCAGCTTGTGGCTGTTCCTTCTGTCGTATCAATGGTGACTGCAGAGAACAGGTTGGCTCCGTTATCCCTCCAGGCAGGTGCAGGCTCTTGCTAGGTAAACCCGTGCCTCCACTTCAGCAGGCTACAGACACCCAGCTCCCTCAGACTCTCCCCACAGCTCATCCTTTAGGCCCTTCACTTCAAGTTGGCAGACCTCCTCCAGACACTCCACTCTCCTTTCGAAATGTGAGAACCACTGACTCATATGGCATTGTCACAGTTCCCAGATACTTCACCTCAGGACACTCCTTAGTCAGTCAGGTCCCTGTCCATGCTGCTGCATGGAGTTGTTTCTGAGCTTTTCCTTCAAAACCTTGAGGTTTCTGCTGGCCAAATCCCAGGTGTGCCAAGGTCCCTCTGGACTGAACCTCCAACAGTCCAGCTTTTAAAGTATGCGTGCCAACGGCCATCCTGAGTCGTGGTGCCTCTAACAAGATCAGAACTTAAGTAGCTGCAGGACACTACAGAGAAGAAAAGAGTACTGGCGTTAAGTTGAGTTGCAATGCGAGGTAGAAAGCACCACAGTAACCACCGCAGAGACACCAAAGGAGGGTTCAAAGTGAGCAAATGCAGGGCCACTGGATAAACAGTGAAAAGTCCTTGGCTTTTTGCATGGGTGGGGATAAGGATGGTTAAAGAGCAGGACTTGAGAGGTGGGAAAAGAATGAAAAGGGAATGAACGGTGAAGCAAAGGAAATAACCAGGGCTGTTTGGGGATACCTGTGAAGCAGTCCTGCATCTGAGCAACACTGCCTGGAGGAGGAGAAGACAACTTCAGCTGATCTGACTATGCCAGCATCTGACTTACTTCCATGGTCACGGGGAACCTGACAGCTTTCCCTACTGTCATCAAGGGCACACCTAGAGAGGAAGGAACCACAGCATCATTTAGTTTTCCACTCTCCTGAATGGGACCTCAGTAGGTCTCCAGTCCAACCTCATGCTCACAGCAGAATCGGCTATGGAGTCAGACCACTTTGCTCAAGGCTTTGCCACATGGGGGCTGGAAAATATCCAAGGACAAAGACAGGAAAACATCTCTGGGAAACCTGCTTCAATGTTTGGATGCCCTTATGGAGAAAAAGATTGTCCCTATCTCCAGCCTCAACATTCCTTATTTCAACATTTGACTATCGTCTATTATCGTCCTGCCAAGCACCACGGTGACAAGACTGGCTCCATCTTCCTGAAAACCTCCCTGCAGGGACTGGCTGGCTGCTATGAGGTTCCCCAGACCTTCCCTTTCCCAGGCCGAAGGCAGCCCTTTCCCTCAGTTTCTGCTCCCCAGGCAAGTGCTGCAGCCCCTGCGCATCTTGGCAGCCTCCCACTGAAGTCACTCCCAGTTGTCAACGTCTTCCTTGATGTGGTGGATTGACTCTGGCCAATAGCCCGGCAGCCACGCAGCCGCTCACTCTTTCCTCCCCTTCCCCACTGGGACAGGAGAGAGAACAGGAAGAAATAAAGCACGGAAAGTTGTGGGTCAAGATAAAGACAGCTTAGCAGGTGAAAGAAAGAGATTTTTTAAAAATCAACAAGCAATAATAATAACAAGCAACGCAAAGGCAACCACTCACCACCTCCCACAAGCAAAAATGATGCCCAGCCAGTCTCCACACAGAAGACTCTTTGAATGAAAAAACGTTAATGGAGAAGCCGCTGCCTGAGCATTCACACACCAATCAAGGAGTTGCACACACACCACCCGAGACTTTAACTGCTGGGTCTGGAGTCCCTTTGCAGCAGGAGACTCCAGTGAGCCGACGTGTGCGCCTTTCGACTCTACACACACACACACACACACACACACACAGAGTCTCTCTTGGGTGCTTTCTCTTCCCTCAGGCTCAACCCTAGGTTTCCTGAAGCAGAATCTCTGACATGACGTATACCAGTTGAATTTATTAAGCGGTACAGTGGTGAAGAACAGCTTGAGCTGAGTGCCTCTGGAGACGGACCCCGAACCAGAGACTCTCTGGACAATTATACCCTTACAGTCTAAGCTCCCCTCCCCTTGTGAGACGGTTTAGTCCAGTTGGAGTATTTGGGTCTGGGGTCTCCTTTTTCCTCATTGGATCCTTTCACTGTCTCCAAGCGGGCCGTTCTTTTTCGTTTCTCGATGAGGCAACCTCTGCTGATGGATGTGGCTATCTTATCTTTCTAATTTACACCAGTTTCAGGGCCTTCCCTCACGCGACTAAGTAAGAGTTCAGTAGAACTTCATCAGTAGCTAGGTGAAAGTTCACCGCTTATGAAGGTCTAAGGCCTTTTACTAATGCTATGCAATGGATTCCATGTGAACTAGGAAGTGATTCCTGTAACAAAAAAATTCTAGTTCCTTCTTCCTCTGTCCCAGCTTTTATTGCTCAGCACAACGTCGTACGTTAGAGAGTATCCCTTTGGTCAGTTGGGGTCAGCTGTTCTTGCCCATCTGCAGCCCACTCACTGGGAGGGAGCAGAGAAGGCCTTGACACTGTGCAAACACTGCTCAGCAATAGCCAGAACACTGGTGTGTTATCAACACTGTTTAAGGCACAAATGCAAAACATAGCACCACACAGGCTGCTATGAAGGAAGGTAACCCCATCCCAGCCAGATCAGTACACCTGAACTGGGGCCCTAAAACTGGATATAATTGGTTACAGGTGGTCTAACAAGCAATGAGCATGGGGAGACAACCACTTCCCTCACTCTTTTGGCGAGGCTCCTCTTTATACACGTCAGGACACTGCTGGCTGCCTTTGCTGCCAGGCCACACTGGATCAAGTGGTTAATGTCTTTTGTAGTTAATAATTCTAATCTTTCATATATTTTCACCTGTGCTGATACAATGACCATTTCTGAAGTAATGTTTTCAGCAGACTGTCTAGACAAAGGCCCTTTCCATTGTTCTCCTTCCCTTACTCTTTGTTCATTCAGATACTTCCCACCCACACTGCTGCTTTGAGCTTCAGGGACTAAAAGCCTGCCTGTCTTTCAGTAGTATAACGGTATCTTTAGCCAACTCTTTTAATTGTATCTACCTTTATCTATCTATCTATCTAAAACATTTCTCGTAAGATCATCCCTTGTAGAAAGGCGACCTCATTAGAGGCAGCTTGTACTTAGTATATGGTTGAGGAGTGTTTTATTGCTTAAGACACTTGATCGTGCTTTACTTTGCTTTGCTTGCAAATGGGAAACATCCTTCTGTGCCTGTGTGCAGCCAGTCCTCTAAGGAAAGTGGGTGGGAGATGGTGCAATGGAGCTCTAACATTCAGCTCCCAGAGTTCAGAGAAGTCTGATGAAGGGAAAGTGATGTAAATCCCAGGTGGCCAACGACAGATGGGGAGTCTGGGGAGGTGAGGAGCAAGGTTGTCCACCCAGTGTCACATCTCAAGGGACTGCTTTTCCTACCTGTCCAGACCTCCTCAGGAGACGCTCCTGACACTCAGGATCCATATCAGTTGGATAATGCTTCTATCACTTCTTTAAACTGAAATTAACAAAATACAGCCTTTAAAAATAACTTTATTAGGTGCACTTTGAAATCTTCCTTCTTAACCATGCTATGAAACAACTCAGATTAGCTATACGAGTCTTGCAGACATGGAGAACGTTACAGGAAGAGGCATGACTTGTTAGGGCTTTCTGTGTTTTAAGGAGCCCCATGGTGTATTTGGGGCTCAGTCCGTGAACCTCAGATACTGGGAGAAGACTGAACAAACCTCTCAAGAAGTCAAAGCCAGAAGCAAACCCCAAAATACCTTGAAGCATTAATGGGACTTAATGAGACCCATTACTGCCAAAGGCTCCTCATTGACTCATTAGAGCAGATACTTGGAGACGGTGACTGCAGGTAGGCAAGGGCACTGCACAGGTGGCTGTAATGCTGAGAAAACCCTTGGTTCGTTTTATGAAGCAGGCAAGGCCAAACCCCGAGCCCAGGTCCTGGGAAGGCAGTTTCTGAGAAGAGAAGAATAAAGTTTTGTCTCACTGGCCCTGGTGGTAGAGACAGCTGCTATAGTCAAGACGACAAAGACCTCAGTCCTTTTGGACCTCTCAGTCTTGCTAGAACCCTTGGCCATCTCTATGCAGGCTGCCCTACACTGTCCCATGCCTCACCTCTTTCCCTTCAGCTTGCTGACAGCCATCTTGCTTTCCCACCTAGCTCTCACCCTGGCATTTCTATGCCTTCACTGATGGCTCTCCACCCTCACCAGCTGCTCCTTGAAACACAAAGCCATGGGATAATCCAGACTCCCTCTGGGTGATCTCTTGCAGCACAAGACTACCCTCTCAGTGAGGATTATTTTTTCTCACATCCAGACAGAACCTTCCCAGCTGTAATTTGTGAAGGTTTCTTGCTCTTCCCGCTACTAAGAAAAGCTCCATTGTCCCTGAAACTGTGAGGAATGAGCGATTCATGTAAAGAAAATCTAGTGAATATGCAAATGTCATTTATATTGAAATAAAGGAATATATGTAGGGCATGACCATAAACAGGGGAGTGGTAGTCTTTATGTAACTTCCTGATAAGTATAGTTTGGGTAACTCCCTTGATATGTGAAGCTTATGTAGCCTCCTGATATGTAAGTTAGTTCCTGATATACTAGTGCAAACCAGTGTTGTAAATAACCGCAGAAATGTCAAGAAAATGTATAGCCAAATAAGGTAGCATAATATAAGTAGAATAACGGAGCGCCTGCACAAACAGAGAGGTCATGTAGAGTGCACTGACGAAGAGGAGCATCTTCCTCCCAACGACCACCGGACGACCACCTAGAAAAAGATGAAGCATGCGCAGACCGGGGAAGTGGTGACGTACTTAAAGAAAGAGTCGTCTTCCAAGAAAAAGGCGGAGAAAGGCAAGAAACGAAGCCTAGAGAAGTATAAAGGAAGGAATTGTAAGAAGTGAAGGTGTGCGTCTTGGTGGAGCGGAGACTCCCGGCGCACCCAGCGCTGTTTGCTTGCCTCTATTTGTTTAATAAATTGCAAACTTAAATTGGAATCCTGTTTGGGACTAAATCATTTATCACAACTGGGGACTCGTCCGGGATGGTCTTGGTTCCTGAATACTGACTTGATCTAGGAGGGGCGCCCCACCATTTGGTGGCTCCTGATCGGGTCGGGACTAACACCATCCTGAACCCAAATAGGGGCAAGCAAAGAATTTGATTTTTTATGAGCTCCCTTGCCGGCTGCAGCAGTTTATTTTGCCCGTAATTCTGCGCGCGAAGATCCGAACGAAGACGACGGGGTTGTAAGTATTTAAGGTGTATACCGTTCGGTTGGGTGGGATTCGGTTGCCTGTGTGTGTAAGAGTGTGACTGAGACGGAACCTCGTTCCGAAGCGATTGTGGAGGTCTTCTAACCGCGGTTCCAATCTCCCGCGAGGGACTTGGCCGGTAAAGGACCGAAGCGATTTTTATAGGATCCATAGGTGAGTGAGAAGTTTGAAACCCCCTGCAAGACACTCTGCTTGGTAACCAAGGGCTGTAGGAATTGCCACAGTAAAAATTCCTAGATGGGTCAGACGAAATCGAGAACCCAGGACCAGAAGAAAGGGAGCGAATTACTAAAAATACCTCCGGAGATTCCATTAGGAATAATGTTAAAACATTGGAATAATAAGGGCCCTGGAAAGGGAAGACAAAAGAGAAATTAGTTAAATATTGTATGGTAAAATGGCCAAAGAACCCCTTGAGACCCCACGTTTTTTTTGGCCTGTATTTGGGTCATTTGAGGATTGGGTTTGTCAGGCGCTAAACCTGTATGTAAATTCTAAGGAACCGTTTTGCCAAGAGGAGAGCGAGTATGCTAGTTTATGGATAAAGGCCTGTGTGGGCATTTTTCATAAAAATAAGACCGTAGGGGAGCAACACATAGAAAAGGAAAAGAAGGATTGGGACCCCCTAGATCACTTACCTCCCCCGTATAATCCAGCTACCCGTCAAATACCGTCACCAAATTTGACGACTTCCCCTACGGCCCCGGGGTCGAATTCAACTCTAAGGGAAGGATCCCAAACTGAGCACTGCAGTGCCCTGACCCTCCACTTCCCCAGGCTAAAGAAGCCGTTGTTAAAAATAAATATATTAAAGTCTGCGCCCGCGATCCTGCAGACACCGCCCCCCCCCGCGACACACGCGCGCTCAGACTCACTCAGCCACCCCCCCCCCGCGCGCGCGCGCGCGCTCCCCCTCCCTGCGCTGCAGCTCCGGACCCGCAGGCCGGTGGGTGCGGCCCCCCCGGCCGCAGACTCTCCGGCGCCCCGGAGCAGCGGGGGGCAAGGGGGGCTGCAGCCGCGCGTGCCCCGCTGCCCGGCAACCGGCCCCCCCGGCGGCGCGGCGGCGGGGGAGGGAGCCTGGCGCAGAGGCTGGCTGGGGGAGGGGGGATGGCGGCGCTTTTCGGAGGTTTCTGTTTGGGTCGGTTGGGTTGGGTTTTTTTTTTCTCTTTTCGTTTTTCACCTCCCCCGCCGTTCGCGTTCGTTGGTTTTCACCGCGCGGCGGCCGCGGCCCGCGCGCAGCGGGGCTGTTGTGCCAAACGCGGGTTCCGTCACCCGGTGCGCAGAGCGCCGGGAAACACACGGAGTCGAGACGGCGGCTTTTCTTCCGCCCCTGCGCCGAGCTGGGTGCCGGTGGTAGGCCCACAAAGCTGGCGCGCCTCGGTTAACGCAGGGAAAATATTTCTACGCTCCGAGCAACAAGTCACCGTTATTTTTTTGAGAGCTGGCGCAGGCGCCCTTGCGCCTGTTGGTTCCCGCAAGCCTCGTCTCCACGGCGACAGCGTCCTCCTTTTTTACTGCGCGTGCCCCGTGAGGAAGGGGCTTCTGTGGGTAGGGGTCTTCCCCTACCGGAGGGCAGGCTTGTGCTATGCCGAGTCGATGTTAATTAGATGTTACTTAGGATAGTTCACTCAAAGGTCGGCAGTTGCGTTCCCTTTGCGGTTGCCTTGTTCCTTCCCTCAGGCTTGCGCCTCGTTGACTCCTGACAGAGCCTAAACAATACCCCCGCTTTGTGCCTCGCATACCTTCAGCAGGGTGACTGACCGACGGACTGGCCGACCGACGGACTGAGGACGAAAGGCGGGAGGGGGGCACGGGTGCGGCAGGGACGCCGCGGGGTCCTAAAGTCTCCCGCCTTCCTTCCTTCCCCGGGCCGGCAAAACTGCTGGCGGAAGGGGGAGGGGGGGTGTCTCCGTGTGTGCGTGTGGCCGCGGGCGAGGGGTTCGTGCCGGGGCCGGTTTGGGAGCGTGTGTGGCGGGTGTGCACGCAGTAAGAAACGAAAAAGTCTGGTAACGCTGTGGACAACGCCGCCTTCTCTGCTACAGCCTGCGCTGTGGCCCGCCTCGGTGTCCGCCTGCGGGCGATGTGCTCGGCTCGGCTCCCGGTTGAAGCCGTCCCTGGGAAAGCAGCAGCCCCGTGCCTCGGCCTGGGCAGAGACCTGCGTCCCCGAGGCCGGGCTCCGGCTGCCGGAGAGGTGGGCCGCGCCTCTCGCTAGCGGCCGTCGGCGTGTCCGTCGCCAGTGGGATGCGTTCCAGTGGTGAGCAGCGCCCAGAGGACAGGCCCAGCAGCCTCAGGCAAAGCGGGGTCGCTGCTTTGCTGATGGTGGTGTCCGAAAAGGCGGTTTCGTTTCCCGGCGTGCGATAGGCCAGTCTCACACACCGAGACGAGATACCGGTTTATTCCAGACCTGCGCAGAGCTGGGTGCTGGGTGGTAGGCCCACAAAGCTGGCACCCCGCGGTTAACACCCGGAAAATATTTGTAGGTTTCTAGCAACACTTACCAGTATTCTTAAACATACCTCAGCTGCCACCACGTTTACACATAAGCAGATTAACTTCTGGCGGCCTTGTAGCAATGGGGCTCGCTGCGGTGGGGTGGGGAGGGCGGGCGGCTGGGGCTGGGCACCGCCGCCTCTGCCTGGTCCCCGGTCCCCGGTCCCCGGTGGTGAGAGAGAAGAGTAAGAAAAGGTAAGGGGGAGGGAGGCTAGATAAATAAATAGCTAAAAAAATGACAATCAAAAAGAAACGGGGGGTGTGCAGGGTGCGTGTGGGCGTCTTGACACAGAACTCTCCGGGGTGAGGGCAGGCGGGCGGTTTGGGAGGAGGGAGTGGGGAGAGCAGGTTTAGGACAAATGCTGATCTGGCACTCTCTGCTAATTCTTGATGGATTAACATACACCGACCTATGGTTAATGAATGTAATAAATAATTCATTAACCGGTAATTAATATACGAAGTAATGATTAGCGATAGAGCAATACAGATTAATATTTACTGGAATTAACATCCAGTGGATTAAGATCACGTTAATAAGGAACTACTTTACTGATAACAAGTTCTAGGTGAGGAACAGAGCCGTCGTGTAGCACGTGTAATTAATGATAATTAATAATGATGAATTGATAGTAGATAATTACAACAGTAAATCAGAGTGATGATAAAGAAAAAAAAATACATGATAAGTAACTGGAGGACAGTAGTGTTAATGCAGTACCACAAAATACTAATAAATAAAATAATCGATCTTAATAGGTAACGACTGTTATTAATAAGTAATTATTAATGATTGATTTAGACTAATTTGATTAATAAAAACTTAATCAGTTCATTAATTTTTTATTCATTTATTTGTTGTAGACCGATAGATACTATATAACTCAAATAGCATCGATCAATAGGAATGAATAGTTAATAAGAATTTCAGTTATTAATAATGGTCAGCTTACTCACGTTTGATGGAGGTCTTTGTGGCCTTGCCGTAGAACATCAGGCTGCAAGGCTTTCGCCTCATCCCAGACATCACTCAACAATAGTCAGTTATGAGACTGTCTGACTGCAACCCATCAGGGTTGCTTTTGAAGAGGAGCGTGTTGCTCCAGTCAAACCCTGCTACTCCCTACAGACCCACAGTGGTTTCCCACATTATCCACCCTGTGACCTTAGTCACAACTCACTAAGAGGAACATTGTGTAATTTGTATTTAGGTGGGTCGAGGCATTCATCTTTCCTTCCTGTGTTTTCATCCTCTCTTGTTGGTTGGTAATTTATTGTTGGGATCACTCTGCACGGCTCGACCTTAAGGAGAAGGAGCTGCAGCATTGAGAAGCTGGTAAACAGCTAGATATCTGCACGGATCGGCCTTGAGAAGAGGGAGCTGTGGCATTGGGAAGCTGGTAAACAGCTGGACATCTGCAGGGCTCGGCCTTGAGGAGAAGGAGCTGTGGTAAACAGCTAAGAAGCAGCACTGTATAAGAAAAACAGGATGGAACCCCGACCACGTAGCAGTAACCGCAAGTAGGAGGAGTATGATAATGCAATCTTTAGGGCTAAGCCAATGATTGTAAGACAAGTATGCATAAGGTAGAACTTAGTGTATAAATATGTGTAAGGTTTTGCAATAAAGTTGAAGCTTGCCTTATCACTCATATTGAGTCGACTGCTTGCCTTCCCTCACTCGTCGCAAGTGGCGCCCGAACAGGGACCCCATCCTTGTTTTTCACCGGACAGCGAGATCGGAGAAGCACTGGTAGCAGCGACCAGGGAGCAGAAGATCGGCGGACGCTGCCGCGGCGCGCCTGATCCGTGCTTGAACCCAGGATAATTAAGAAGGGGTTCGCCGTCCGAAAGAAGGCTACCCATGGGAAAAGGCTGCAAAAATAATTGACCGGATAATTAAGAAGGTCAACATAGCGCGCAATGGAAATAGAGGTAGCGTTCGAAATCTTAAAATGCTTTTTAGAAAAGCGGGGAGTAAGCCAATTAAAAGATCTGGCTGGGTTAATTACGTTAGGGAAAGCGAAAGGGTCTTTTAAAGACCCTGAAAGTATGTTTGAAGTAGACGAGTGGCGTTCTTATGGAGATTGATTGTGGGATCTAGTAATCGATGATGATAAATCAGCAAAAAAAATTAATGAAATCTTGGAGAGATGTTATTAATTGCATGAAAAGATATAAAACTGAAAAGTGAATAGCACAGGCAACAAAGACAGTATAAAATTTACGACGCTCTGGAGGTTGATCCTAGAGACATTAAAAGAACTAAAGGCAGAACGCATCACATGAAGAAGGGGCGATGGTCAGACTCCTGCCACATATGCTCTCTAAGAGAGGACTGAAATATGATGAATATACACTTAGAAGGCTTCTAATTTGGTGCCAAAAAGGGTACCCCCCCGATGCGTCCGTGGCGTTTAAGGCAGAGACGTGGGAGGAGATAGGAAAAATGTTATAGGAACATATTGGGAATGGAGATAAAACCACCGCAGAGTTAGTGACGGCATGGAAGTTGATGTTAACCACATTAAAAGCCTTAAAGGCAGAGAGAAAAGCTGCAGCTGATATGGAGGAGGCTGTTAAACCGTCTTCAACCAATCCCTTTTTAACTGAGTCAGAGGGTCCAGGACCTTCAGCGACTCTGACTGCACCTCCTGAGGTGCCAGATGCACCGAGTAAACCGGCTGCATAAATAAGTCAGAGAAACAGATCTACGATGATGTATGTGAGGGCAAGACGGGACAACGTTGCCCAGAACAATGTACTCAGTGTTCCCCTGTGTGCCCATGTGAAAGATCAATGGGGTGAGTCTCGAAAGGAGATGGGCAAGCAGCGGAGCTAGCAACAACGTGGCGATTGCTATTCGAGACTGTTTTGAAGAGCCAGGGGCTAGCAGCAGACTCTGCAACAGCTTTTGAGTTACCTACCTGGGAGAAAGCAGGGAAATTGGTGTTTGAGGCAGCCTCTAAAGAGGATCATACGGCCGCGAAAGTGTTAACAACCTGGCGATTAGTCAGAGACTCTATAAAGGGGATAAAATCAGAGCGGACGGCGGCAGCAGCTGCCGCTGCCACAGCCCCGGGAGAGAAGGGAGGCCGAGCTGGGAATGGTGAGAACGAGCAACCCCCGCCCGCCTCCCCCCCCACCCCGCCCGCCCCCCGCCCCCGCTAACGCAACCAACGGAGGTGGCGAGTCCTCCTTGGCCCCCGCCTCCTGACCCGTGCGTGCCGCAACAGGAGGGGGCTGCCTGGGATGATCCTTCCCCCAAGTCAAGATCCGACCCTGCCCAACATTGGCGAGGCATGAGACAAGAGACTTTGGCAGAGAGGGAGGGGACGGAGCGAAGTGGGTACCGACCAGGTCGGTACGGCCGGCAGTAAGACCTGAAGACCTTGTCACACGTCCCACGGACGCAGTCAACTCCGACGTACCGCCAGCTGATGCTTTCACTCTTTTGTATGCGGAATGACGGCTTGTTGACTGTCTCAGCGGCTCTCCCCGGACGTTCAAGAGCAGGAACTTCAATATGCCATATTTGTAAAACGGTGTTGTGGGTTTGTTCTATGTCGTCGTAATTATTGTCACAAATGTATCATTTCTTTTGCAGGGAATCGAAGAGTATATTTCAATTGCTTTTTTACCATTCCCTTAGCAGCTGAGGATGCAGAGAAGTTTGCCTTTATGGTACCATCGGTAAATAAAGGAGAGCTAGCAAAAAGTATCATTGGGTAGTGTTACCACAAGGAATGCAAAATTCACCTACGATGTGTCAGACATTTGTGGCATGGGCTCTAGAACCGGTGTGGAAAAAGTATCCAGATTTAATAACGTATCATTATATAGTTGATATATTAATAGCAGGGACACAATTGAATGCAGACCACATTTTACAGCACTTAGAGCACTATTTAGGAAAACGGGGTTTAAAAATAGCACCGAAAAAAATTCAAAAGAAGGAACCATGGCAATATTTGAGCTGGATTATTACCAGGGCAGTGGTCCACCCACAAAAAATAAAGATTAAGGCGAAAATAGAAAATCTTTCTGATGTCCAAAAATTAATGGGGGATATACAGTGGGTTCGCAATATTTGCGGAATTACTAATGATGATCTGAGGCCATTGATGCCGCTCCTGGAGTCTTCGGTGGAGGCTCCAGAGCGACGTCAACTGGACGAGGATCAACACCAGGCTTTGCAGAAAATTACTGAGAAGATAGCAACAACCTATGCTCACAGATGTTCACCTACTGAGAGTATCTCGCTTATGATAGTTAATTCAGGAGGGGAACGGCAATATCCACTAGGATTGACCGTACAGTTAGGAAATACAGCAAACAGTTTGAAAGTATTAGAATGGGTTTTTCTCTCCTATCAACCCAGAAAAATAGTGGTCACCAGATATGAATTATTTGCACAACTCATTATTAAGGGAAGACAAAGAATTGTAGAAATATCTGGATTAGAACCTGTAATAATTTATGTTCCTGTATCTCAAAAGTACTTAGATTGGTTGTTAGCCAGTTCTCTGGAGTTTCAGATCGCAATCTCTGATTTTTTAGAACAGGTTACAAATAGCTATCCGTCCGATAGATTATTGTCACTGTTGGCTAATCAGCAGTTTGAAGAAATGCCTATGTGATCGGAGACCCCAGTGAATGGGATGACAGCCTTTACCGACGCAGGACGCAAACCCCGTTGTTCGTGAGTCTGATAGTCACGTGTTTGATATGCCAGGTTCAGGCGTGGTTTTCCGTTCAACCAAGAAAAAATATCTGGGTTACACTAGCTAATCAAACGGGCCAAGGCCACCTTTGCTTATCTATATCCACTGCTGAGAATCTGTTTACAACATGCTTAGTTGGTCTGCCCTTAGGGGACTATGATTCGACAATGGTGGTAAAGAAGACCACCCCTGACCTAACCTTGTTTTTAAAAAATAACAAACACCTCTGCAGCTATGGATAAGTGGGACGGATGGATGACACACGGACCACAGGAGTTGTTGGAACCGCAGGAGTTGGGTATTTTAGGATGCATGACAGCCCCTACCTGTTTATATTTTAATTATACAGGACAGGACGATACCAGGTCACAGGATGTAAACCCCACGTTAGCCATTTTTCAGAATGCTACCAATTGGTGTAATTATACAACGAGCAACATCTCGCGCTCTACTATTGTCCCAATGAGACTCCCTAAAGGAATATTCTTGATTTGTGGTGATCGTGCATGGCACGGTGTTCCCTCCCGTTTGAGAGGTGGTCCTTACACATTGGGGCACCTAACATTGTTAACTCCCAACACTTCTATGATATTGAACCTTACCCCACGGCATAGAATAAGATGACAGATTTGAAAATATCAGGAAGAGTGCAATGACCAACTGGATTTTTGGACTGCGGACAAAACCATACTAACCTCTTTCCTTGCCCCTGGGGTCGCTGCTGCCCAAGGCTTAACCACTTTAAATAAATTGGGATGTTGGCTAGCGAAACAAACCAATGCTACTTCTGCAACACTCAGTGCTTTGTTAATGGAAACTGACTCAATAAGGCATGCGACATTGCAAAATAGGGCAGCTATCGACTTCCTACTTTTGGCCCAAGGGCACGGGTGTGAGGAGTTTGATGGCATGTGTTGTATGAATTTAACAGATACATCACAGTCGGTAACTCAACAATTACAAAAACTGAAGGACTTAACAGACAGGTTACAGACAAGTTCACTAAACCTCGAATCATAGCTGTCAAGTTTGGGCCTAAGTGGATGGTTACAAGACTTAATAAAAGGGGCAGTTGTTATAGTACTTGTTATCTTAATACTAATGCTTATTGTACCATGTTTATTGCATTGTCTACAAGGAATGGTTCAAAAGGTAGTAAAGAATGCTTGGCTAGCGAATAACTCCAACAAGTATCTTACACACCCAATGAATGAGCTTTGTTAGATAATCACGCTCAAAACAAAAAGGGGGAGAGGCTACCACATTACCCTAAGAACGTTTGAATAAAGCCTTATATGTGCTAAATTATTTGAGGAAGGAGAAAGGACCTTTTCAACTGCTAACCAGGGGACGAGGTTGACGGTGGTGGCTGTTTTACCCATGGTTTTACCCATGGTTTTACCCACTTTGCAGGTGCCTCGAAGTGGGTGAGGCCATGGGTGCGGCAGTCGCCATCGTCATCGTTGGACACATCATGACACTATCAGGTGTCATCGCAATCTGGATGCCACCTCAGTCAAAAGAAAAAGTAGGGGTAAATCACACTGAAATTTGCGGTATCATGAGATGAACGTGGAAAGCTTTTGAGGCAAAGTGTTCTCTAACTACAAATGCTTTGGTAAGATATAATATTGGTCTTCATACCCTTATACAAGTACCTTTTTTCTATCACTAGGAGTAGTTTATATCACTAGAAGTAGTACAGCTAGATTTGTTTTGCTTTGTAATATTCTGCTATTGACTTAAGCATAAGTTGATATGTGACTGCCGATTTATGAAAAAATGCCGTGTGAACAAAGCCTACGAACCAATAGATGGGAGGGCTGTGGCGCGTGCAGCACGTCTGGCCAGCGGGCGCATACGCCATAGGCTCCCTGTGTTAAAAGGTGACAACTGAGGTGAGTTCCGACACTCGCTGGCCACGTGTGTCGAAACTCGTTCCTCTACAAATGTGTAATACCGGGATTTCCTGAAGGGCAGTGGGCCGGTGTACGGCAAGGCCACCGTTGCCTCCGTGGGGACGCCCACGTAAAGCTGGCACCTACCGACTGCTGGGCTGAGTTCGTGGCACAGGACGATACAAGAATGTACAGAGGGTCCATCTTTCTCACAGTCCTCGGGTTGCGAATGATCCATCAGGTTTTGTTTATACAAAAACAAAAAGGGGGAGATGTTTTGATCACTCTGCACGGCTCGACCTTAAGGAGAAGGAGCTGCAGCATTGAGAAGCTGGTAAACAGCTAGATATCTGCACGGCTCGGCCTTGAGAAGAGGGAGCTGTGGCATTGGGAAGCTGGTAAACAGCTGGACATCTGCAGGGCTCGGCCTTGAGGAGAAGGAGCTGTGGTAAACAGCTAAGAAGCAGCACTGTATAAGAAAAACAGGATGGAACCCGGACCACGTAGCAGTAACCGCAAGTAGGAGGAGTATGATAATGCAATCTTTAGGGCTAAGCCAATGATTGTAAGACAAGTATGCATAAGGTAGAACTTAGTGTATAAATATGTGTAAGGTTTTGCAATAAAGTTGAAGCTTGCCTTATCACTCATATTGAGTCGACTGCTTGCCTTCCCTCGCTTGTCGCAATTTATAATAGGGGATGGTATTAAAGGGATGTATTCAGGATCATAGATGTGGATCCTCTTAACACGCATGGTTACAGCTCTAGTTATCATAGATTTCACACGTGACAATCAAATACGGACAATAACAATAACAATTATGATAAACATTAATACATACTGGGTTAGACTATGATCCCATCCACTAACTTTTAATCTGAGCCAACTGAAAATATTTTAAATCCACCTCGTTCATTGCCAGTTGCTTGGTTTCATCTTCTCATTGAGCTCATGGGTTTGGTCCACAGTTTTTTGCATTTCATCTCTAGCTTGATGCAGAGTAGCGGACACATTTGGAATTGACAGCAGGTTTTGCCAGGATAGGTGTTATTCAGCCATCCACAAACGCTGTTCTCCTTTAGTAGTACCATATTCAATGCTAATTGATTTTCTAAAGTCATCTGTGAGGCTGCTCGTGGGTACAAGCTGGGTGTTGCTTAGCCTTGCTGGCTGGCTGCATACAATTAGCTAGAGTCTCTCCTTGCCATGGTAGATATTCTAGATATAATCAATTTTCAATTATCACAGCCAAAGAAGTCCAAAACAATCCCATTGCTAAGCTTACTCTCATCCCTGCTGTATAATAGCTTGGCCGTGACACGGAGGGCAATACATTTCTCTTTGTTCTGTACCCTCTTGGTTTCATGAATGACTACAGTGAATGACTCCTGAGTATGATTAAAAGCTATTATGGGAGATAAACTTGTGGAATTCCTAAAGTGCATTCTAACCCATCCCAATAGGGTTGACTGTAATCTGATATCTCTTCATTAGAACATACCCATACGGTCTCAAGCAGTGCAGGATACATTAGAGTGGTACTTGTGCTCTTTACTACTGGCTCATGAGTCTTGCATCCGTTTTTTATAATGTTGGGAAGGAATCCTACATTTACTAGCCATGTGTTTAGAGGATTCTATCTGACATGCTGTCTGTAAGCTAGGGATTGGAGCACTGTAATTGTGGCACAGGCATATACTTCTTAAGGCGTGATGGAGGTCTGAGGCAAACGGTATCCATAGATAATCATCCATATTGTAACAATTTATCTTGTTTATACAATTCCATAGCCTGTCTGGTTCCAATGACATGGTATAATGGGGTCTCTTCACCCATTGTTTAAAACGTCTTTTATGATCAGGGGTGGTCCATATGCAAGAAACATTACTAGATTGTGGGCCACATGCAGATCCATACTTAGAGGTGTGAAATATGTTCATCTGATTCGTGTGATGAAGTGTAATCTTCTGGACTTTTATGGATTTCTCCTGCACCATAAAAAGGGGTATTTTACAGGAGAAGGTTAAACTACTTGGCTCGTATATCAGCTCAAACCAGTTTGACCACTGACCGCATAGTATTGTGTAAAGAAAGTGCATGCATAAGGTTTGGGGTCATCCTGGGGGCACGCCGAGGAAGATTCGAGAAGACTCTAGCAGGAAAAGAGGGCATGCGCCGAAGAAGACACGCCTGTTCATGAATATGTATTAACGGACAGGTTATAAACCAGGAACAGGAGCTGAACCGCGTGTGTCTTGGTGGAGCAGAGACTCCCGGCGCACCCAGCGCTGTTTGCTTGCCTCTATTCGCTTAATAAATTGTAAATTTGAATTGGAATCGTGTTTGGGATGAAATCATTTATAACAATTGGGGGCTCGTCCGGGATGGTCTTGGTTCCTGAATTCTGACTTGATCTAGGAGGGGCGCCCCACCTTTTGGTGGCTCCTGATCGGGTCGGGTCGGGACTAACGCCATCCTGAACCTGAATAGGGGCAAGCAAAGAATTTGATTTTTTATGAGCTCCCTTGCCGGCTGCAGCAGTTTATTTTGCCCGTAATTCTGCGCGCGAAGATCCGAACGAAGACGACGGAGTCGTAAGTATTTAAGGTGTATACCATTCGGTTGGGTGGGATTCGGTTGCCTGTGTGTGTAAGAGTGTGACTGAGACGGAAGCTAGTTCCGAAGCGATTGTGGAGGTCTTCTAACCGCGGTTCCAATCTCCCGCGAGGGACTTGGCCGGTGAAGGACCGAAGTGATTCTTATAGGATTCGTGGGTGGGTGATAGGTCCTAAACCCCCTGCAAGACACTCTTACTGGTAGCCAAGGGCTGTAGGAATTGCCACAGTAAAAATTCCTAGATGGGTCAGACGAAATCGAGACCCCAGCACCACAAGAAAGGGAGCGAATTACTAGAAATACCTCCGGAGAGTCCATTAGGAATAATGATTGAAAATTGGAATGATAGGGGCCCCAGAAAAGGAAAAAGTAAATAAAAATTAGTTCAATATTGTATGGTAGAATGGCCAAAAGAACGTTTGAGACCACATGTCTTTTGGCCCGCTTTTGGATCTTTTGAAGACTGGGTCTGCCAGGCCTTAAATATATATGTTAATTCAAAGGAACCTTTTAGTCAGGAGGAAAGTGATTATGCAGGATTATGGGACAGAACTTTACATTCTTTTCCAGCCTCAATACTTACATTAAAAACAGATGAAAAGTTTGAGGAAGAAGAAGAGGGGAAAAGTGAAAAGGAAAAAGATGATAAATGGGAGCCACTGGATAACCTACCGCCTCCATGTTCTAATAATCCATCTCCGGCGGCGGCTCCCCCTCCGGTGGCCGTAGTACCTCTCTCTGTACCACCGTTGCCCCTGTCTCCACCACCAACAGCACCGGAATTAGATCGACCTCCGGCTGCATGTACGAGAAGTAGGACTGCTGTATCTGAGGGAGCTTCTCTATATCCCTTACGAGAAGTACCCCTCGGAGGCAATCAGGGAGGCATCGGGTTTGTGGCAGTCCCGTTAAATACCACAGACGTAAGAAATTTCAAGAAAGAAATGGGGACCCTATTAGATGATCCCCTCGGAGTAGCTGAAAAATTGGACCAATTCCTAGGCCCCAGTACTTATACCTGGGAAGAAATACAGTCCATTTTAGGGATCCTATTCACTGTTGAGGAAAGGGGAATGATTAGACAAGCTGGAATGAGAATTTGGGAAAGACAGAGTCAGGCAGGACCCCCGGGAGATCAGAAATGGCCAAATGTGGATCCCCACTGGGATCATCAACAACCCCCAGGAAGACAAAATATGAGGGATTTGAGAACGTTAATCATACAGGGAATAAGGGAAGCGGTTCCCCGAGGGCAAAACATTACTAAAGCATTTAATGAACAACAAGGGAAAGACGAATCTCCAAGAGAATGGTTGGAGAGGTTGAGGAAAAACCTACCAATGTATTCTGGAATTGATCCGAATACAGTGGCTGGGACCGCACTCCTTAGAACACAATTTGTAGCTAAATCCTGGGGGGATATAAGAAGGAAATTAGAAAAATTGGAGGATTGGCAAGAAAGAGGATTAGAGGAGTTACTTAGAGAAGCCCAGAAAGTCTATGTTAGGAGGGATGAAGAAAAACAAAAAGCAAAAGCAAAAATTTTTGTAGCAGCAGTAAGGGAAAGTCAGAAAAATAAGACGACTCCTGGAGAGAAAAGGGAAAAAAGAATAGAGCAGACACCCTGGGGACAGCCTTATCGAGGAAGATTTACAATTCCCGTCTGTTACTACTGTAACAAGAGGGGACATGTTCAGAAGAACTGCCGTCAGCGGGAACAAGATGAGAAGATGTTCAAAGAAGATTAGGGGTGTCGGGGGCTCTATCTTCTGGGGACTTCAACATCAACAGAGCCCTTGATAAAATTATTGATTGGTCCCCATAAAGAGGAAGTTTTATTTTTAGTGGATACAGGGGCCGAAAAGTCAACCATTCAAAAACTTCCAAAAGGAATAGAAAAAGGGAAGAGTTACGTGTCAGTAGCAGGAGCAAAAGGAGAGCCTTTTAAAGTAAATATATTGAAAGATGTAGAAGTAGAAACAGAAAAGAAAATTTGTCTTAATGATTTACTTTTGCTCCCTGAAGCGGAATACAATTTATTAGGAAGGGATTTGATTTTGAAGTTAAACTTGAGCATTCAGAGTCAAGGGGACAAATTGCAGATTAAATTATACACTTTAACACAAGAGGATGAAGAAGCTATTAACCTCTCAGTGTGGTATAAGGAAGGGGAAACTGGAAAGACAAAATGAACCCCATAAGCGTTCAAATAATAGATCCGCACCGCCCAATTAGAATCAAGCTATACCCTATACCTATGGAGGGTCGAAAAGGATTAAAACCTGTAGTTGACAGACTTTTGGAAAAAGGAACCCTAGAACCATGTATGTCACCTCGTAACACGCCCATTCTTCCCGTAAAAAAGCCGGATGGGTCATACAGGATGGTGCAGGACTTAAGAGCTGTAAATCGGCGAAAAATCACTAAATTCCCTGTGGTGGCAAATCCTTATACTTTATTGAGTCATATATCTCCCAAACATACTTGGTATAGTGTAATAGATTTGAAAGATGCTTTTTGGGCCTGTCCTCTGGATGAGGCATCCAGAGATTATTTTGCCTTTGAGTGGGAGGACCCCGAAACAGGACAAAAACAACAATTAAGATGGACTGTGTTACCACAAGGGTTTACGGAGTCACCAAATCTATTTGGACAAACTTTAGAAACAATTCTACAAGATTTCACAATACCTAAGGAGGTAAAATTATTGCAATATGTGGACGATTCATTAGTAGCAGGAGAAACTGAAGAGGGGATCCGAAAAGCCACCATTAAATTGTTAAATTTTCTAGGGGAAAAGGGATTAAAGGTGTCCCGATCAAAGCTACAGTTTGTAGAACAAGAAGTAAAATATTTAGGACATTGGCTGAGTAAGGGAAGGAAGAAGTTAGATCCTGATAGGGTATCTGGGATTCTATCCTTAAGACCCCCACAGACTAAAACGGAAATTAGGCAAATACTGGGATTATTAGGATATTGTAGACCATGGCTTGAAAATTATAGTGATAAAGTAAAATTCTTATATGAAAAATTAACTAATAACCAACTTAAGTGGTTTATTGAAGATGATCAGAGATTTGAGGAAGTAAAAAGGGCATTAATACAAGCACCTGTATTGAGCCTCCCAGATCTAGAAAAACCTTTCTATCTCTTTGTGAATACATCAAGCCAGACAGCATATGGAGTTCTTACTCAAGACTGGGCAGGAATCCAAAAAACCCATGGGGCATTGTTCTAAGTTACTTGATCCAGTAAGCAGAGCATGGCCTGCTTGTCTCCAAGCTTTGGTTGCTACAGCATTATTAATAGAGGAAGTTAGGAAGATTACCTTTAGTGCTCCTTTAACAGTGTATACCCCACACAATGTCAGAAATGTTTTACAACAAGAAGCGGAAAAATGGTTAACGGACAGCCGGATCCTAAAGTATGAAGCAATACTAATAGACTCCCCTGACTTAGAACTGAGGGTGACTTCTGCTCAGAGTCCAGCACAATTTTTGTTTGGAGAACCACCAGAGGAATTACAACATAACTGTTTAGAGGTAATTGAGACCCAGACTAAGGTGAGACCAGATCTAAGAGATGCTGAGTTGTAAAATGGAGAAGCGCTGTTTATAGATGGCTCCTCCCGAGTGGTAGAAGGGAAGAGAAAATCGGGATATGCAATAATTAATAAGGACTTAGAAATTGTGGAATCAGGACCTCTGAGTCCATCATGGTCAGCTCAGGCTTGTGAGCTGTGTGCCCTATGTAGGGCCCTGGAATTATTAAAAGGAAGAAGCGGGACTGTATTTACAGATTCTAAATACGCATATGGGGTGGTCCACACTTTTGGAAAAAATTGGGAAGAAAGAGGTTGGATTAATACTCACGGGAGGAATTTAATACATCAAGAATTAATAGTAAAAATTTTAAAGGCGTTAAGAGAACCAAAGGAGATAGCAGTGGTACATGTGAGGGGACACCAAAAGGGACTTTTGGTGATTACCGAACTAGAGGAAATAACTTAGCAGCTAAAGAGGCCCAGGAAGCAGCCTTGAGGACTAAAGTTGCCAAAATTAATGTCATACAAACAAAGGAGGAAACCAGCAAAGAAGGACGAGAGGAAAGAGAGAAGGAGTTTACCCCAGAAGGACAAACAAAATTGAAGAAAATAGGAGCTAAATTAGAACAAGGAAAATGGGCACTGCCCGATGGGCGAGAAATGCTGCCAAAAGCCTACACCAGGCGAATATTAGAACGTTTGCATGCGCAAACACATTGGGGTACAAAAGCGTTAAGTGATCATTTTCTTAAACAATTTGGTTGTATTGGAATTTTTGAAATAGCAAAGCAAATTACACAAGGTTCCTTAACCTGTCAAAAGGTAAATAAGACAGTGTTTCGACAAGCAGCCACGGGAGGGAGAAAAACAGCTTACAGACCTTTTGAGAAAGTACAAGTCCATTTCACTGAATTGCCTAAGGTAGGGAGGATAAAATATTTATTGGTAATAGTAGATCATTTAACACAGTGGGTAGAAGCGTACCCTGTAGCATGAGCTACGGCACAGATGGTGGTAAAAATTTTATTAGAACATTTGATACCTAGATATGGGATAATCCAGTACATTGATTCTGACCAGGGCACACACTTTACTTCTAAAATAATAAAACTATTATGTCAATCATTAGGTATTCAGTGGGAATACCACACTCTGTGGCACCCACAAAGCTCGGGGAAGGTAGAAAGAATGAATCAAACAATAAAACAACAATTGGCTAAATTAATGATTGAGACACAAATGCCCTGGACGAAATGTTTACCATTGGCACTTAACGAAAACATACAGTGAGACTGGAATATCGCCATATGAAATGTTCTATGGCATGCCTTATTTTCAAGGAATGCCTCTGGGGAACAAGGTAATTGAGGATCATAGTATCCAACAAGATATAATTACCATTGGAAAAAGATTAAAAGAATGAAGAGAGATTGGGATGGTGGCCCAAACACCACCTTTAGGATTTGCAATTCATCAGTTAGAACCAGGAGATAAAATTCTGATAAAAACATGGAAAGAAGGAAACCTATCTCCCCTCTGGGAAGGACCTTTCCTTGTTTTATTCACTACAGAAACAGCTGTGAGAACTGCTGAAAAAGGATGGACACATGTGTCGCGAGTGAAAGGTCCAGGGAAGGAGTGGAAGGTCACATCTGACTAAATTGCTGTGGGAATTTTATTGCGGCTACTCCTGTAATAGAAACAGGAATGAAACATGAAATTCCCACAGTTGCTAAAAATCTACTTGTAAATCTTGCTGAAAACATTGCTAAGTCATTGAATATAACTAATTGTTACGTTTGTGGTGGAACAAATCGAGGTGAACGATGGCCATGGGAAGCTATGGAGAGCCATGTAAGTAATCCCCAAGTTTGGAAAACAATGGGAAAGGGTAATAGGAAACAACAATGGGTACTCCAAACGAGTATCATCGGAAGGAGTTGTTGGCAAAAGAAGAACAGGAAAAAGGAGCTGGAACTAGAATTTGTCCTTGGTGTAGAAGGTGGTGTTTATTTGTAAGAACTGCAGGCTAACTGGCAGTTTTCTGTAGCCATAAAGCCTTGCAAATAAAGAGGATCGCCAGGCTCGGGCAAGTGCTCAGGTCTGGACAAACCACTGATCTAGCAAAGCTCTGGCCTTCACAAGCAGTGCTCAATTAATTTGGGTACTAAGAAAGCACCCCCTTAAAGGAAGGAAGAGGGCAAGACCGGAGGGGAACTGGTGTTGCGGCTTAAAAAGGGTCTGCCAAGGGCTGCAACCCCTTTGGGCTGTGACCGCCGACCACTATGGCCCTGACCGGACCTCTTCTAGTTCTACTTGGGGTGAGTTCCTTGACTCTGACTACGGCAAATAACTGTAGTCAATATTGGAACAAGTCCAGCTGGGGTTTACCCCAGAAAAATGGGAAAACTGAGGACCTTTTCTAATTGTACAGCCCGTACGTGTAATCAACAATAAAACCTAGTTTTTTCCTGTTACCCATAAATTAGGGAGAGCGACTAGGAGTCCAGGTGTATAACGAATGGCCTCCTGAGAGATAAACTTGGAATGGAATCAATCTAGGAGGATTTTGGGGAGATTTTATGGGTGGTGATTGGCTTACTAAAATCGGGATAGTTGTATTGGGGATATGTGGGGAATTGTTACTAGATTAATCTACTCGGTTATACAAGGAATGCAGATATCTGCAGTACTCAGTTGGAAACGAAAACACGAATCAATACTATAAAGAAAAAGATGGGGGATTGTGAAATATGTTCATCTGATTCGTGTGATGAAGTGTAACCTTCTGGACTTTTATGGATTTCTCCTGCACCATAAAAAGGGGTATTTTACAGGAGAAAGTTAAACTACTTGGCTGGTATATCAGCTCAAACCAGTTTGACCACTGACCGCATAGTATTGTGTAAAGAAAGTGCATGCATACGGTTTGGGGTCATCCTGGGGGCACGCCGAGGGAGATTCGAGAAGACTCTAGCAGAAGAAGAGGGCATGCGCTGAAGAAGACACGCCTGTTCATTAACATGTATTAGCAGACACGCCTATTCATGAATATGTATTAGCGAACAGGATCACGCTGAGGAAGATTCGAGAAGATCCTAGAAGGAGAAGAGGGCATGTGCCAAAGAAGACACGCCTGTTCATGAATATGTATTAACGGACAGGATATAAACCAGGAACAGGAGCTGTACTGCGTGCGTCTTGCTGGAGCGGAGACTCCCGGCGCACCCAGCGCTGTTTGCTTGCCTCTATTCGCTTAATAAATTGTACATTTGAATTGGAATCCTGTTTGGGACTAAATCATTTATAACACAGATAATTAATCAGACTGAAATTAGCGGTATCATTAGAGGAACATGGAAAGCTTTTAGGGCAAAGCACTCTATAACTACAAATCCCTTGGTGAGATATAATAAAGGTTATCATAGCTTTGTACGGGCGCTTTTCCCATCACGAGGAGTAGTACAGCTATGTGAAATATGTTCATCTGATTCGTGTGATGAAGTGTAACCTTCTGTCCTACGTATCCTTGTATGTCCGCAAGCCTAAGTCTAGCAGAGTGGTTAATGTATATAATGTAATACATTGTAAACTTCAATTGGAATCCTGTTTGGGACTCAGACGTTTATCTCAGCTAGAAAAAGCAATAGTTAGCTTGTCGGCAGAAATGGAAATTATCGCCAATTATCGTATACATACGGAGGGGTTAACAGATGGAATTTTGGCCTGTGAGAAAACTGCAGTTAGAATATCAGAAAATGGATGGCTGGGTAAGAAACAGATACTATGCTGGGTGAGAGAAAACAGCCCAAGAGATAAGAAAGTTGATCAAGGTTAGGGGAGGATGGGGAAGGCATGCAGTAACGGAGGAATATAAAGCACAATTCACAATTTTGTTTGCCTTGTAACATTCTGCTATTGGCTTGAGCATGGTTGATATGGGACTGCTGGATTATGGTAATATGCCGCGTGAACAAAGCCTACGAACCAACAGACAGGGTGGCTGGGGCACGTGCAGCACGTCTGGCCAGCGGGCGCGTATGCCATAGGCTCTCTGTGTTGAAAGGTGGCAACCAAGGCGTGTTCTGACACTCGCTGGCCACGTGTGTCGAAACTCGTTCCTCTGCAAATGTATAAATACCGGGATTTCCCAAAGGGCAGTGGGCCGGTGTACGGCAAGGCCACCGTTGCCTCCGTGGGGACGCCCACGTAAAGCTGGCACCTACCGACTGCTGGGCTGAGTTCGTGGTGCAGGACAATAGAAGAGTGTACAGATGGTTCATCTTCCTCACAGTCCTCGGGTTGCGAATGAACCATCAGGTTTTGTTTATAGATAAACAAAAAGGGGGTGATATTGGGATCACCCTGCATGGCTCGACCTTAAGGAGAAGGAGCTGTGGCATTGAGAAGCTGGTAAACAGCCGGACACCTGCAGGGCTCAACCTTGAAGAGAAGGAGCTGTGGTAAACAACTAAGAAGAAGCAAAGGAGCGCGTGGACATACAGAGGCGACCAATCCTGCCTCTGTGAGAGTCGCGTGGACTTAAAGCAATAGCCAACCGGGTAGCACTTTTAGGTGCGTGAACGGGCTGTATTTGTGTAAAAAGCACGCTACGCTAACAATAAAGGTCTTTGGCCCGAAGCCCTGCCACAGTCCGTGCCCTATTACTCCACACTCCTGAGCAATTTTTTCTCCAGGCTTAACGGTCCCAGACCTCTCAGCCTTCCGTCCTATGGAAGATGCTGCGGTCCCTTAAATCAGCTTTGTGGCCCTTTGATAGCCTTGCTTTAGCAGGTCAACAACTTTCTTGCACTGGGGAGCCCAGCACTGGACACAGCACTCCAGATGTGGCCCACCGGTGCTCAGTGGAGGAGAAGGTTAACTTCCCTCCATCTGCCGGCAATGCTTTTCCTAATGCAGCCCAGGAGGCTGCTGGCCTTTGCTGCGAGGCTGCATGGCTGGCTCATGCTCAGCTGCTTGCCCTCCAGGACCCTAAGGTACTTCTCTGCAGAGCTGCATTCTAGCCAGTCAGCCCCCAGCATGATGTCCACAGTGTGGCTGGATGACAGGCTGTCCTCCCCCGGGGACTTTCTCAGCAGCAGCTTGTCCTTCTTGGAGATCGGCTTCACCTCTGTCACAGGCCCCACGCATTGCTGCAAGAGTCACCTGGGACAGCAAACCCCTCTCCTGCCAGGGCTGCACAGCCCAAGGCCGTTTTCTGTCTGGTCTTGGGGACTGCAGCTTTTGCTCTCGTTGTGAGAACCTCCTTCATCATTATGTTGCCTCCTGCCATCCACTCCAGCACACATCGGCTGTGAAGCCTTTCCACACAAAGAGGGCCAATCTTTTGGTATCAGGTGTCCATGTGACAAATCTGCCCTTGGCCCTGGTGCCACATCTGAGGTGCTACAGGCCTAATGTGCACCAAAGCCCACAGCCTGGAGCACAGACAGCAGGAGGACAACATGCCATCGCAAAGCTGTGACGTTAGGGGAGCAAGAGCCAAGACGGAAAAGGACAGCTCCCACAGCTTTTGTGACTGACGGAGATACAACATCTTTAGGTGAGACTAACAGGGAAGGCGAGAAGTGGAGGATGCCCTGCTTGCTACCAGAGCAGGTCAGATGTGTGGATGTTCTCTATGGGACATGCAACAGGTTAGGCGGGATCTTGTGTGTGGGTCAGCTTCTAACTGTGCCACCCAGTCTGAGGCTCACCTGGACCTTGTACTCCCAAAAGAGGAAAAGTTGGTCAGGGATGGGAAGACCAGTTTCAGCCTTGGTTGTAGTCAGCATGAAACTGTGGTCTCCCAGATCTGCACAGAAGCGGGGAAGGAGAGTAGCCGAGCACAGACCCTGCACATGCGGGAATGAGAACTTGGCCTATTGAGGGCACTGGCAGGTGGGATCCCATGGGGGCAGTGTCAGGGCCCTGAGAGCATCCACAGGCCTTCAGGACCCTGGGGGGTCCATCCACACCTCTGTCCACGGGCCCAGGTGACCATTGAAGACCAGGCCTGAGTTTCAGCCCCAGCTTGATCGATGCTCTAGGTGTACTGGTCTCCAGACACAGCCTTGCCTGTGCATCGACCTTGTTCACTTGTACGTGAAGAGTCACTTCCCAGCTTGATTCTTTATGGGGTGTACAATGGATGACACTGTGGCCCTCCAAGTGCCAGAGCCCAGGTGAGTCACAGAGGCCTAGGGCCTTTCTCCTTCCTTTCTTCCCATCACTTGATCAGCTTTTGGGAGGAGAGGAAGGAAAAGCAGATGAGGTTTCTGGGTGCCAATGACTGAAAGGATGGAGCAGAGCCATCACATGTGAAATGATCTAAAGCCTAGGCTAGTTCAAAACTGTTATCTTCTGTTCCTATATCTGAGGCCTTCTATCTTCAGGAAGAACCTGGAAGCTCCGAGATCCCTCCATCTTGCCCTCTTTTAGCAATTCAGTTGACCGTACCCAAGTCAGAGGCTTTCCTTCAGTTCTGTTTACAGTGTAAAGCACCCCATGGTCTGGAGATATGGCAGGATAGTTGCATAAGGATCCCACTCCTTTGGACAAGAAGATGGATGTTCCCGGGAGGATGGATGTTCTCAGGGGGCATGACGTACCAATAGCTGTGTTCAGGGAGCTGGTCAAAGGCCTTGTCTCCATTTCTGTAACGGCGGCACAGATGCCTGGTTCATGTGTAAACTCTTTCTCCGGATTCTGGCATTTAGCGAGCAAGCTGGTCTGACCTCAGAGCTGGCCCTGCTTGGAGCCAGTGCAACACCAGAGACCTCCTGACCCTCCTTCCACCCTGAATTGTCCTGTGATGTAGAGACCCTCTCCTCCAGCTTAGTCTCTTCTCATATGACATGTGGCAAGGCACAGGCCTGTTGGGAAAGAGACTGCTGCGAGGGGGTCTCTAGTCCAGCCTCCAGGCTGGCCGTGACTTTGCGGCGCTGAAACTTGAAGAGCTCCAAAGGTGGAGATCATGGCAACGCTCCTCCTAGTCCATTTTATTTTTCCTGAGGTTCAGCCTAAAGCTCCCAAGAGGCAGCTTGTGGCTGTTCCTTCTGTCGTATCAATGGTGACTGCAGAAAACAGGTTGGCTCCGTTATCTCTCCAGGCAGGTGCAGGCTCTTGCTAGGTAAACCCGTGCCTCCACTTCAGCAGGCAACAGACACCCAGCTCCCTCAGACTCTCCCCACAGCTCATCCTTTAGGCCCTTCACTTCAAGTTGGCAGACCTCCTCCAGACACTCCACTCTCCTTTCGAAATGTGAGAACCACTGACTCATATGGCATTGTCACAGTTCCCTTAGTCAGTCAGGTCCCTGTCCATGCTGCTGCATGGAGTTGTTTCTGAGCTTTTCCTTCAAAACCTTGAGGTTTCTGCTGGCCAAATCCCAGGTGTGCCAAGGTCCCTCTGGACTGAACCTCCAACAGTCCAGCTTTTAAAGTATGCGTGCCAACGGCCATCCTGAGTCGTGGTGCCTCTAACAAGATCAGAACTTAAGTAGCTGCAGGACACTACAGAGAAGAAAAGAGTACTGGCGTTAAGTTGAGTTGCAATGCGAGGTAGAAAGCACCACAGTAACCACCGCAGAGACACCAAAGGAGGGTTCAAAGTGAGCAAATGCAGGGCCACTGGATAAACAGTGAAAAGTCCTTGGCTTTTTGCATGGGTGGGGATAAGGATGGTTAAAGAGCAGGACTTGAGAGGTGGGAAAAGAATGAAAAGGGAATGAATGGTGAAGCAAAGGAAATAACCAGGGCTGTTTGGGGATACCTGTGAAGCAGTCCTGCATCTGAGCAACACTGCCTGGAGGAGGAGAAGACAACTTCAGCTGATCTGACTATGCCAGCATCTGACTTACTTCCATGGTCACGGGGAACCTGACAGCTTTCCCTACTGTCATCAAGGGCACACCTAGAGAGGAAGGAACCACAGCATCATTTAGTTTTCCACTCTCCTGAATGGGACCTCAGTAGGTCTCCAGTCCAACCTCATGCTCACAGCAGAATCGGCTACGGAGTCAGACCACTTTGCTCAAGGCTTTGCCACATGGGGGCTGGAAAATGTCCAAGGACAAAGACAGGAAAACATCTCTGGGAAACCTGCTTCAATGTTTGGATGCCCTTATGGAGAGAAAGATTGTCCCTATCTCCAGCCTCAACATTCCTTATTTCAACATTTGACTATCGTCTATTATCGTCCTGCCAAGCACCACGGTGACAAGACTGGCTCCATCTTCCTGAAAACCTCCCTGCAGGGACTGGCTGGCTGCTATGAGGTTCCCCAGACCTTCCCTTTCCCAGGCCGAAGGCAGCCCTTTCCCTCAGTTTCTGCTCCCCAGGCAAGTGCTGCAGCCCCTGCGCATCTTGGCAGCCTCCCACTGAAGTCACTCCCAGTTGTCAACGTCTTCCTTGATGTGGTGGATTGACTCTGGCCAATAGCCCGGCAGCCACGCAGCCGCTCACTCTTTCCCCCCCTTCCCCACTGGGACAGGAGAGAGAACAGGAAGAAATAAAGCACGGAAAGTTGTGGGTCAAGATAAAGACAGCTTAGCAGGTGAAAGAAAGAGATTTTTAAAAAATCAACAAGCAATAATAATAACAAGCAATGCAAAGGCAACCACTCACCACCTCCCACAAGCAAAAATGATGCCCAGCCAGTCTCCACACAGAAGACTCTTTGAATGAAAAAACGTTAATGGAGAAGCCGCTGCCTGAGCATTCACACACCAATCAAGGAGTTGCACACACACCACCCGAGACTTTAACTGCTGGGTCTGGAGTCCCTTTGCAGCAGGAGACTCCAGTGAGCCGACGTGTGCGCCTTTTGACTCTACACACACACACACACACACACACACACACACAGAGTCTCTCTTGGGTGCTTTCTCTTCCCTCAGGCTCAACCCTAGGTTTCCTGAAGCAGAATCTCTGACATGACGTATACCAGTTGAATTTATTAAGCGGTACAGTGGTGAAGAACAGCTTGAGCTGAGTGCCTCTGGAGACGGACCCCGAACCAGAGACTCTCTGGACAATTATACCCTTACAGTCTAAGCTCCCCTCCCCTTGTGAGACGGTTTAGTCCAGTTGGAGTATTTGGGTCTGGGGTCTCCTTTTTCCTCATTGGATCCTTTCACTGTCTCCAAGCGGGCCGTTCTTTTTCTTTTCTCGATGAGGCAACCTCTGCTGATGGATGTGGCTATCTTATCTTTCTAATTTACACCAGTTTCAGGGCCTTCCCTCACGCGACTAAGTAAGAGTTCAGTAGAACTTCATCAGTAGCTAGGTGGAAGTTCACTGCTTATGAAGGTCTAAGGCCTTTTACTAATGCTATGCAAGGGATTCCATGTGAACTAGGAAGTGATTCCTGTAACAAAAAAATTCTAGTTCCTTCTTCCTCTGTCCCAGCTTTTATTGCTCAGCACAACGTCGTACGTTAGAGAATATCCCTTTGGTCAGTTGGGGTCAGCTGTTCTTGCCCATCTGCAGCCCACTCACTGGGAGGGAGCAGAGAAGGCCTTGACACAGTGCAAACACTGCTCAGCAATAGCCAGAACACTGGTGTGTTATCAACACTGTTTAAGGCACAAATGCAAAACATAGCACCACACAGGCTGCTATGAAGGAAGGTAACCCCATCCCAGCCAGATCAGTACACCTGAACTGGGGCCCTAAAACTGGATATAATTGGTTACAGGTGGTCTAACAAGCAATGAGCATGGGGAGACAACCACTTCCCTCACTCTTTTGGCGAGGCTCCTCTTTATACACTTCAGGACACTGCTGGCTGCCTTTGCTGCCAGGCCACACTGGATCAAGTGGTTAATGTCTTTTGTAGTTAATAATTCTAATCTTTCATATATTTTCACCTGTGCTGATACAATGACCATTTCTGAAGTAATGTTTTCAGCAGACTGTCTAGACAAAGGCCCTTTCCATTGTTCTCCTTCCCTTACTCTTTGTTCATTCAGATACTTCCCACCCACACTGCTGCTTTGAGCTTCAGGGACTAAAAGCCTGCCTGTCTTTCAGTAGTATAACGGTATCTTTAGCCAACTCTTTTAATTGTATCTACCTTTATCTATCTATCTATCTATCTAAAACATTTCTCGTAAGATCATCCCTTGTAGAAAGGCGACCTCATTAGAGGCAGCTTGTACTTAGTATATGGTTGAGGAGTGTTTTATTGCTTAAGACACTTGATCGTGCTTTACTTTGCTTTGCTTGCAAATGGGAAACATCCTTCTGTGCCTGTGTGCAGCCAGTCCTCTAAGGAAAGTGGGTGGGAGATGGTGCAATGGAGCTCTAACATTCTGCTCCCAGAGTTCAGAGAAGTCTGATGAAGGGAAAGTGATGTAAATCCCAGGTGGCCAATGACAGATGGGGAGTCTGGGGAGGTGAGGAGCAAGGTTGTCCACCCAGTGTCACATCTCAAGGGACTGCTTTTCCTACCTGTCCAGACCTCCTCAGGAGACGCTCCTGACACTCAGGATCCATATCAGTTGGATAATGCTTCTATCACTTCTTTAAACTGAAATTAACAAAATACAGCCTTTAAAATTAAAAATAACTTTATTAGGTGCACTTTGAAATCTTCCTTCTTAACCATGCTATGAAACAACTCAGATTAGCTATACGAGTCTTGCAGACGTGGAGAACGTTACAGGAAGAGGCATGACTTGTTAGGGCTTTCTGTGTTTTAAGGAGCCCCATGGTGTATTTGGGGCTCAGTCCGTGAACCTCAGATACTGGGAGAAGACTGAACAAACCTCTCAAGAAGTCAAAGCCAGAAGCAAACCCCAAAATACCTTGAAGCATTAATGGGACTTAATGAGACCCATTACTGCCAAAGGCTCCTCATTGACTCATTAGAGCAGATACTTGGAGACGGTGACTGCAGGTAGGCAAGGGCACTGCACAGGTGGCTGTAATGCTGAGAAAACCCTTGGTTCGTTTTATGAAGCAGGCAAGGCCAAACCCTGAGCCCAGGTCCTGGGAAGGCAGTTTCTGAGAAGAGAAGAATAAAGTTTTGTCTCACTGGCCCTGGTGGTAGAGACAGCTGCTATAGTCAAGACGACAAAGACCTCAGTCCTTTTGGACCTCTCGGTCTTGCTAGAACCCTTGGCCATCTCTATGCAGGCTGCCCTACACTGTCCCATGCCTCACCTCTTTCCCTTCAGCTTGCTGACAGCCATCTTGCTTTCCCACCTAGCTCTCACCCTGGCATTTCTATGCCTTCACTGATGGCTCTCCACCCTCACCAGCTGCTCCTTGAAACACAAAGCCATGGGATAATCCAGACTCCCTCTGGGTGATCTCTTGCAGCACAAGACTACCCTCTCAGTGAGGATTATTTTTTCTCACATCCAGACAGAACCTTCCCAGCTGTAATTTGTGGAGGTTTCTTGCTCTTCCCGCTACTAAGAAAAGCTCCATTGTCCCTGAAACTGTGAGGAATGAGCGATTCGTGTAAAGAAAATCTAGTGAATATAAGCTTGAAGCAAATGTCATTTATATTGAAATAAAGGAATATATGTAGGGCATGACCATAAACAGGGGAGTGGTAGTCTTTATGTAACTTCCTGATAAGTATAGTTTGGGTAACTCCCTTGATATGTGAAGCTTCTGTAGCCTCCTGATATGTAAGTTAGTTCCTGATATACTAGTGCAAACCAGTGTTGTAAATAACCGCAGAAATGTCAAGAAAATGTATAGCCAAATAAGGTAGCATAATATAAGTGGAATAACGGAGCGCCTGCACAAACAGAGAGGTCATGTAGAGTGCACTGACGAAGAGGAGCATCTTCCTCCCAACGACCACCGGACGACCACCTAGAAAAAGATGAAGCATGCGCAGACCCGGGAAGTGGTGACGTACTTAAAGAAAGAGTCATCTTCCAAGAAAAAGGCGGAGAAAGGCAAGAAACGAAGCCTAGAGAAGTATAAAGGAAGGAATTGTAAGAAGTGAAGGTGTGCGTCTTGGTGGAGCGGAGACTCCCGGCGCACCCAGCGCTGTTTGCTTGCCTCTATTTGTTTAATAAATTGCAAACTTAAATTGGAATCCTGTTTGGGACTAAATCATTTATCACAACTGGGGACTCGTCCGGGATGGTCTTGGTTCCTGAATACTGACTTGATCTAGGAGGGGCGCCCCACCATTTGGTGGCTCCTGATCGGGTCGGGTCGGGACTAACACCATCCTGAACCCAAATAGGGGCAAGCAAAGAATTTGATTTTTTATGAGCTCCCTTGCCGGCTGCAGAAGTTTATTTTGCCCGTAATTCTGCACGCGAAGATCCGAACGAAGACGACGGGGTTGTAAGTATTTAAGGTGTATACCGTTCGGTTGGGTGGGATTCGGTTGCCTGTGTGTGTAAGAGTGTGACTGAGACGGAACCTCGTTCCGAAGCGATTGTGGAGGTCTTCTAACCGCGGTTCCAATCTCCCATGAGGGACTTGGCCGGTGAAGGACCGAAGCGATTTTTATAGGATCCATAGGTGAGTGACAAGTTTGAAACCCCCTGCAAGACACTCTGCTTGGTAACCAAGGGCTGGAGGAATTGCCACAGCAAAAATTCCTAGATGGGTCAGACGAAATCGAGAATCCAGGACCAGAAGAAAGGGAGCGAATTACTAAAAATACCTCCGGAGATTCCATTAGGAATAATGTTAAAACATTGGAATAATAAGGGCCCTGGAAAAGGGAAGACAAAAGAGAAATTAGTTAAATATTGTATGGTAAAATGGACAAAGAACCCCTTGAGACCCCACGTTTTTTTTGGCCTGTATTTGGGTCATTTGAGGATTGGGTTTGTCAGGCGCTAAACCTGTACGTAAATTCTAAGGAACCGTTTTGCCAAGAGGAGAGCGAGTATGCTAGTTTATGGATAAAGGCCTGTGTGGGCATTTTTCATGTTAAAACAGGAGTAGGGAAAAATAAGACCGTAGGGGAGCAACACATGGAAAAGGAAAAGAAGGATTGGGACCCCCTAGATCACTTACCTCCCCCGTATAATCCAGCTACCCGTCAAATACCGTCACCAAATTTGATGACTTCCCCTACGGCCCCAGGGTCGAATTCAACTCTAAGGGGAGGATCCCAAACTGAGCACCCAGAGCGTCTTTGTATCCTTTACGGGAAGTACCTCTGGGTGGAGATAGAGGACTGGCAAGAGAGAGGGTTGGAAGAATTACTAAGAGAAGCTCAAAAGGTTTATGTCAGGAGGGACGAAGAAAAACAAGAAGCAGAGGCAAGAATTTTTGTAGCAGCAGTGAGGGAAAGTCAGAGGAGTAAGACTCAGCTGGGAGAGAAAAAAAGATAAGAGACCAGAACAGCCACCCCAGGGACAATCTCATCAAGACAGACCCACAATTCCCATCTGTTACTATTGTAACAAAAAGGGACGTGTTCAGAAAACCTGCCGTAAACGGGAATGGGATGAGAAAATGTTCAAAGAGGATTAGGGGTGTTAGGGGCTGTATCTTCTGGGGACCTCAACATCAACAGAGCCCTTGATAAAACTATTAGTAGGTCCCCAAAAAGAAGAATTTTTATTTTTAGTAGATACTGGAGCTGAAAGGTCAACGATTCAGAAACTCCCAAAAGGGGTAGGAAAAGGAAAAGCCCAGATGTCAGTAACAGGTGCAAAAGGAGAACCCTTCAAAGTCCCCATCTTAGAAGAAGTAGAGATTGAGACAGAGACAAAAATTTGTTTAAATGATTTACTTTTATTACCAGAAGCAGAATATAACCTATTAGGGAGGGACTTGATTTTAAAACTAAACCTAACTATTCAGAACCAAGGAGATCGGTTATATATTAACTTATGTACCTTAACCCAACTTGATGAGGAAAAAATTGACCCCCAAGTATGGTATAAGGAAGGAGATGTTGGGAGATTAGATATGGAACCCATCAAGGTACAAATAACAGACCCTCATAAGCCAATTAGAATTAAACAATATCCTATATCTATAGAAGGCCGGAGAGGTCTAAAACCTATTGTGGATAAATTACTAAAAAATGGGACTTTGGAACCATGTATGTCACCCCACAATACCCCGATACTCCCTGTAAAGAAATCAGATGGTACATATAGGATGGTACAGGATTTGAGAGCCGTGAATCGGCGAACAATCACCAAATTCCCTGTCGTGGCAAATCCTTATACTTTATTGAGTCACCTGTCTCCTAAACATATTTGGTATAGTGTAATAGATTTGAAAGATGCCTTTTGGGCCTGTCTTTTGGATAAGGGGTTCAGAGATTATTTTACCTTTGAATGGGAAGACCCCGAAACAGGACGAAAAACAACAAATTAAGGTGGACTGTGCTACCACAAGGGTTTACGGAGTCACCAAATTTGTTTGGACAGACCTTAAAGAAAATCTTACAAGGTTTTACAGTACACGAGGAGGGAAAAATTATTACAATATGTGAATGATTTACTGGTAGCAGGAGAAACTGAAGAGGAGACCCGAAAAGCCACCATTAGATTGTTAAATTTTTTAGAGAAAAAGGGATTAAAAGTGTCCTGCTCAAAATTACAATTTATAGAGCAAGAAGTAAAATATTTGGGACATTGGTTAAGCAAAGGAAAAAAAAAGAAATCAGATCCTGACCGGGTTTCTGGTATTTTAATCCTAAGACCTCCACAGACTAAAAAGGGAATGGAAAAAAAAAACAACAAACAAACAAAAAAAACCAAAAAACCCACACACACTGGTGGGATATTTATCCAAATTGTTAGATTCGGTGAGCAGGGGGTGGCCAGCATGTCTCCAAGCCCTAGTTGCTATGGCATTATTGATAGAGGAAGCTAGGAAAATTACCTTTAGTGTACCTCTAAAGGTATATACGCCACATAATGTTAGGAATGTCCTCCAACAGAGGACAGAGAAATGGTTGACAGATAGTAGACTTCTGAAATATGAAACCATCTTGATAGATTCACCTAATTTGGAATTAGGAGTCACCTCTGCCCAGAGCCCCGCGCAGTTCCGGTTTGGGGAACCCTCAGAAGCAGTAGTGCTATAACACAATTGTTTAGAAGTTATAGAATCCCAGACAAAAGTAAGGCTCAATCTTAGAGATATTGAATTGGAGGGAGGAGAAAAATTGTTTGTAGATGGATCCTCCCAAGTAATAGAAGGGAAGAGAAAATCAGGATATGCAAAAATTGACAAGGACTTAGACCTTGTGGAATCAGGACCTCTGAGTCCATCATGGTCAGCTCAGGCTTGTGAGCTTTATGCCTTATGTAGGGCCCTGGAATTATTAAAAGAAAGAAGAGGGACCATATTCACAGATTCCAAATATGCATATGGAGTAGTCTATACTTTTGGAAAAATTTGGGAGGAAAGAGGCCTGATTAACACTCAAGGAAAGAACTTAATACATCAGGAGTTGATAGTAAAATTTTAAAAGTGTTAAGAGAACCAAAGGAAATAGCCGTGGTGCATGTGAGGGGACACCAAAAGGGATTAGATTATCGAATTAGAGGAAATAATTTAGCAGATAAGGAGGCTCAGGAAGCAGCCTTGAGGATTGAAACTGTTAAAATTAATCATACACAAACAAGGGAGGACACTAGTGGAAGAGGATAAGAGGAAAAGGAGAAAAAGTTTACGCTGGAGGAACAAGCAAAATTAGAGAAAATAGGAGCTAGAGTGGAACAAGGGAAATGGACATTACCTGATGAGCGAGAGATGTTGCCAAAAGCTTACGCTAGGCAGGTATTAGAACGCTTACACGCGCAAACACATTGGGGTACAAAAGTGTTAAGTGATCATTTCCTTAAACAGTTTGGCTGTATTGGAATTTTTTGAAATAGCAAGGCAAATTACACAAGGGTGTTTAACTTGTCAAAGGGCAAATAAGGCCGTGTTTCAACAAGTGGCCATGGGAGGAAGAAAACTAGCTTATAGACCGTTTGAAAGGATTCAAGTCGACTTTACCAAATTACCAAGAATAGGAAGATTGAAATATTTGTTAGTTATAGTAGACCATTTAACACGATGGGTCGAAGCCTATCCTGTAGCAAGAGCGACAGCTCAGACGGTGATAAAATTTTACTAGAACACCTAATCCCCAGGTATGGGATAATACAATATATTGATTCTGATCAAGGCACTCGCTTTACTTCTAAAATTATAAAATCCTTGTGCCAATCATTAGGTATTAAATGGGAATATCATACCCCATGGCATCCTCAAAGTTTGGGAGTAATAGAAAGAATAAACCAAACAATAAAGCAAGAGCTAGCGAAGCTAATGGTTGAAACACAGATGCCATGGACTAAATGTTTACCGCTAGCCCTTCTTAACATAAGGATCAAACCGCACAGTGAGACTGGATTATCGCCATATTAGGTTTTATACGGCATGCCCTATCTCCGAGGGAAACAATGTAGTGGAAGATTATAATATTCGGAAATATGTTATCATTTTAGGAGAAAGGTTGAAAGAACTAAGAGATATAGGAATAATGGCACAAACCCTACCTTTGGGGTTTGCAATCCATCAATTCAAACCAGGGGATAAGGTACTGATCAAAACTTGGAAGAAAGAAACTTTAGTTCCTTCATGGGAAGGACCCTTTGTTGTATTGTTAACTACAGATACTGCCATCCGGACCGCGGAAAAGGGGTGGACGCACGCGACTCGAGTAAAAGGACCCATGAAAGACTGGAAAGTTATTTTACAACCTGGAACCACAAAAATAACATTAAAAAGGGAATGAACGTATGAGAAATGATCACGAATTAAAGACTATAGCATTAAGCAATTATCGGGCAGGACTAAGTTTATGTCCACTCTGTAAACCATGTTGTATGATTATTGAGGGTTAGGTGTAACCTGTGTAACAAATATATC
Organism: Phaethon aethereus; assembly: GCF_964289735.1. Taxonomy (NCBI): domain Eukaryota; kingdom Metazoa; phylum Chordata; class Aves; order Phaethontiformes; family Phaethontidae; genus Phaethon; species Phaethon aethereus. The sequence continues at coordinate 94,752 of NW_028113950.1, read as the reverse complement.
ATTTCCCACAGAGGCTAACAGGGACGTTTTCAAATTCAAAGCTGAAGTTTCCTCTGCATTCAGTGTGGACAGACTACTCCTATAGGAGATTTCTGGTGGGTAAGATTTATTACTGTCATCGAAATAAAGAAGTCCGCTTGAGAAGGGGGAGAGGGCAAGACCGGGTGGGGATTCTCAGTCGCGACCAAGTAAGGCCAGTCAAGGACGAGCACCCCTTGTAGCTGATGCCTCCGACCATGAGATCCCTTACCGGACCTCTCCTGATTTTACTCGGACTCACCAACCTGGTGACAGGTAATCAAAATTGCACCGAGTGCATAAGAACCGCCCAGCACGGACGAGTAAGTAATAAAACATTAATGTACCACACCTATTACGAGTGCAAAGGGAAACAGAACGGGAGTTGTATATACAATGGAACACAATATAAGAAATGCTCGGTGGAAAATGATACTGTTTGTTACGATCCAAAGGAACTTCTTTATCAATAGTGGGTAGAAATGAAAACAAATTCGGAAGTAGGAAGATTAATTGGAATAAGTAAGGATATGGCCAATTTGAGCACATCAGTATCGGTAATTTTTGATGCATGCGATATTATAGATGATGATCTGGATATTAATTGTGGGAGTGTAGAGTGGAGATGATGCTATAGTAATCAACCAAAATATATTTGCCCAGGTGGAGGTGGACGTCAATGTCAGATAAATCCTGATTATGTACCTAGTCAAACGGTGAGATATCAGTCAGCACACCTATGTGGAAGAAGGGGATGGTCTTGTGTATGTTAGGATACTGCAAGCTGGGGATATGACAGCCAATGTGGGGATTTACAAGCTTCAATCACAAGGGTACAAACAGACCATAATTGTACAACCTGTACCTGTAATTTAGTAAATTTAACCCTTATAAATTTAGAAATTTGGAAACAGAAAAAAATAACCAAAATTGGACTTAAGATATATGGACCTGGAGAAGACCCAGGTGTAGTTATTAATATTGAAATGAAAGAAAAGAGAATCGGTGCAGCATAGACTGTTATTTAAGTCATTTTGTCATGAAATGGAAACAGGAACGAAATACGAAATTCCCACAGTGGCTAAAAATCTATTTGTAAATCTTGCTGAGAGCATTGCTAAGTCACTAAATGTAACTAATTGTTATGTATGTGGTGGAACTAATCAGGAGAGAATTGGCCCTGGGAGGCCCAAGAGAGCAACATACCAGACCCTAATGTTTAGAACATATCAACTCAGGTCAGGAAACAACAATGGATATTACAAACCAGCATAATAAGAAGAAGCTGTTGGCAAAATGACGCTGGGAGTAAACCAGTCGGATATTTAGTATGTGAAGGGGGATATAACTGGAATAGTACTTACCAAAAGTAGGATAAATGGGGCACTGCCCAAGAAATAAGTAAAAATCATGCGAATTGGACCAACGGAACCACTATTGATAAAGGGTGGTCAAGTCCAGAAGGGCAATATTGGATCTGTGGAAAATTTGCATATACCCGATTACCAAAAAATTGGACCGGAGCGTGCGTGTTAGGAACTATACGGCCAAGCTTTCTCTTATTACCTATAAACCGAGGAGAACGCCTAGGGGTACTGGTATATACAGACGCATTAGAAACTCACAACCGAAGGGGAAAAAGAGAGCTACAAATAGGAAAATGGAAAGATAATGAGTGGCCACCTGAAAGAATAATAGCATATTATGACCCAGCGACATGGGCAGAAGATGGGTCCTGGGGATATAGGACCCCCATTTATATGTTGAATAGAATAATCAGGTTGCAAGCTGTAGTAGAAATAATTGTAAATAAAACGGGTAATGCTCTAGGATTGGTGGCTAAACAAAATACTAAAATGCGTACAGCCCTATATCAAAATAGACTCGCACTAGACTATTTACTAGCACAGGAAGGAGGAGTCTGTGGAAAATTTAATCTCACAAATTGTTGTTTAGAGATAAATGATGAAGGAAAAGCCATCAATGAATTAGTAAGAGAAATGAAAAAAGTAGCCCATGTGCCAGTCCAAACGTGGAATGGAATAAATGTCCAAGGACTATGGACAACATGGGAAAATTTATTCTCAGGAAACTGGGTAACAAAAATCATTATCGTTTTGTTAGGATTGTTTGGAGGTATGTTAATAATACCATGTCTAATTCCTTGTCTTTCACAAGCTGTAGCTTCTGCGATTAATGGAATGAAATTTACAGCCACTCCAATAGAACCAACACAGAGTGAGAGAAAACATGTTTTAATGTTGGTAAAACATATAGAGGAACCCGAGTTAATACCCATCAAACAAACTTTAAATAAATTTTACACGAATCACAGTGGTGAAAAAGAAAACGGGGGATTGTGAGGAACGAGCGATTCGTGTAAAGAAAATCTAGTGAATATAAGCTTGAAGCAAATGTCATTTATATTGAAATAAAGGAATATATGTAGGGCATGACCATAAACAGGGGAGTGGCAGTCTTTATGTAACTTCCTGATAAGTGTAGTTTGGGTAACTCCCTTGATATGTGTAGCTTATGTAGCCTCCTGATATGTAAGTTAGTTCCTGATATACTAGTGCAAACCAGTGTTGTAAATAACCGCAGAAATGTCAAGAAAATGTATAGCCAAATAAGGTAGCATAATATAAGTGGAATAACGGAGCGCCTGCACAAACAGAGAGGTCATGTAGGGTGCACTGACGAAGAGGAGCATCTTCCTCCCAACGACCACCGGACGACCACCTAGAAAAAGATGAAGCATGCGCAGACCCGGGAAGTGGTGACGTACTTAAAGAAAGAGTCATCTTCCAAGAAAAAGGCGGAGAAAGGCAAGAAACGAAGCCTAGAGAAGTATAAAGGAAGGAACTGTAAGAAGTGAAGGTGTGCATCTTGGTGGAGCGGAGACTCCCGGCGCACCCAGCGCTGTTTGCTTGCCTCTATTTGTTTAATAAATTGAAAACTTAAATTGGAATCCTGTTTGGGACTAAATCATTTATCACAAAACCATTCTTCAAGCAGCTGCAGGCTGCAGCTACTGCAGTGCCCTGACCCTCCACTTCCCCAGGCTAAACAAGCCGTTGTTAAAAATAAATATATTAAGGTCTGCGCCCGCGATCCTGCAGACACCGCCCCCCCCCGCGACACACGCGCGCTCAGACTCACTCAGCCACCCCCGCCGCGCGCGCGCGCTCCCCCTCCCTGCGCTACAGCTCCGGACCCGCAGGCCGGTGGGTGCGGCCCCCCCCGGCCGGAGACTCTCCGGCGCCCCGGAGCAGCGGGGGGCAAGGGGGGCTGCAGCCCCGCGCGCCCCGCTGCCCGGCAACCGGCCCCCCCGGCGGCGGGGGAGGGAGCCTGGCGCAGAGGCTGGCTGGGGGAGGGGGGATGGCGGCGCTTTTCGGAGGTTTCTGTTTGGGTCGGTTGGGTTGGGGGGTTTTTTTCTCTTTTCGTTTTTCACCTCCCCCGCCGTTCGCGTTCGTTGGTTTTCACCGCGCGGCGGCGGCGGCCCGCGCGCAGCGGGGCTGTTGTGCCAAACGCGGGTTCCGTCACCCGGTGCGCAGAGCGCCGGGAAACACACGGAGTCGAGACGGCGGCTTTTCTTCCGCCCCTGCGCCGAGCTGGGTGCCGGTGGTAGGCCCACAAAGCTGGCGCGCCTCGGTTAACGCAGGGAAAATATTTCTACGCTCCGAGCAACAAGTCACCGTTATTTTTTTGAGAGCTGGCGCAGGCGCCCTTGCGCCTGTTGGTTCCCGCAAGCCTCGTCTCCACGGCGACAGCGTCCTCCTTTTTTACTGCGCGTGCCCCGTGAGGAAGGGGCTTCTGTGGGTAGGGGTCTTCCCCTACCGGAGGGCAGGCTTGTGCTATGCCGAGTCGATGTTAATTAGATGTTACTTAGGATAGTTCACTCAAAGGTCGGCAGTTGCGTTCCCTTTGCGGTTGCCTTGTTCCTTCCCTCAGGCTTGCGCCTCGTTGACTCCTGACAGAGCCTAAACAATACCCCCGCTTTGTGCCTCGCATACCTTCAGCAGGGTGACTGACCGACGGACTGGCCGACCGACGGACTGAGGACGAAAGGCGGGAGGGGGGCACGGGTGCGGCAGGGACGCCGCGGGGTCCTAAAGTCTCCCGCCTTCCTTCCTTCCCCGGGCCGGCAAAACTGCTGGCGGAAGGGGGAGGGGGGGTGTCTCCGTGTGTGCGTGTGGCCGCGGGCGAGGGGTTCGTGCCGGGGCCGGTTTGGGAGCGTGTGTGGCGGGTGTGCACGCAGTAAGAAACGAAAAAGTCTGGTAACGCTGTGGACAACGCCGCCTTCTCTGCTACAGCCTGCGCTGTGGCCCGCCTCGGTGTCCGCCTGCGGGCGATGTGCTCGGCTCGGCTCCCGGTTGAAGCCGTCCCTGGGAAAGCAGCAGCCCCGTGCCTCGGCCTGGGCAGAGACCTGCGTCCCCGAGGCCGGGCTCCGGCTGCCGGAGAGGTGGGCCGCGCCTCTCGCTAGCGGCCGTCGGCGTGTCCGTCGCCAGCGGGATGCGTTCCAGTGGTGAGCAGCGCCCAGAGGACAGGCCCAGCAGCCTCAGGCAAAGCGGGGTCGCTGCTTTGCTGATGGTGGTGTCCGAAAAGGCGGTTTCGTTTCCCGGCGTGCGATAGGCCAGTCTCACACACCGAGACGAGATACCGGTTTATTCCAGACCTGCGCAGAGCTGGGTGCTGGGTGGTAGGCCCACAAAGCTGGCACCCCGCGGTTAACACCCGGAAAATATTTGTAGGTTTCTAGCAACACTTACCAGTATTCTTAAACATACCTCAGCTGCCACCACGTTTACACATAAGCAGATTAACTTCTGGCGGCCTTGTAGCAATGGGGCTCGCTGCGGTGGGGTGGGGAGGGCGGGCGGCTGGGGCTGGGCACCGCCGCCTCTGCCTGGTCCCCGGTCCCCGGTCCCCGGTGGTGAGAGAGAAGAGTAAGAAAAGGTAAGGGGGAGGGAGGCTAGATAAATAAATAGCTAAAAAAATGACAATCAAAAAGAAACGGGGGGTGTGCAGGGTGCGTGTGGGTGTCTTTACACAGAACTCTCCGGGGTGAGGGCAGGCGGGCGGTTTGGGAGGAGGGAGTGGGGAGAGCAGGTTTAGGACAAATGCTGATCTGGCACTCTCTGCTAATTCTTGATGGATTAACATACACCGACCTATGGTTAATGAATGTAATAAATAATTCATTAACCGGTAATTAATATACGAAGTAATGATTAGCGATAGAGCAATACAGATTAATATTTACTGGAATTAACATCCAGTGGATTAAGATCACGTTAATAAGGAACTACTTTACTGATAACAAGTTCTAGGTGAGGAACAGAGCCGTCGTGTAGCACGTGTAATTAATGATAATTAATAATGATGAATTGATAGTAGATAATTACAACAGTAAATCAGAGTGATGATAAAGAAAAAAAAAATACATGATAAGTAACTGGAGGACAGTAGTGTTAATGCAGTACCACAAAATACTAATAAATAAAATAATCGATCTTAATAGGTAACGACTGTTATTAATAAGTAATTATTAATGATTGATTTAGACTAATTTGATTAATAAAAACTTAATCAGTTCATTAATTTTTTATTCATTTATTTGTTGTAGACCGATAGATACTATATAACTCAAATAGCATCGATCAATAGGAATGAATATTTAATAAGAATTTCAGTTATTAATAATGGTCAGCTTACTTACGTTTGATGGAGGTCTTTGTGGCCTTGCCGTAGAACATCAGGCTGCAAGGCTTTCCCCTCATCCCAGACATCACTCAACAATAGTCAGTTATGAGACTGTCTGACTGCAACCCATCAGGGTTGCTTTTGAAGAGGAGCGTGTTGCTCCAGTCAAACCCTGCTACTCCCTACAGACCCACAGTGGTTTCCCACATTATCCACCCTGTGACCTTAGTCACAACTCACTAAGAGGAACATTGTGTAATTTGTATTTAGGTGGGTCGAGGCATTCATCTCTCCTTCCTGTGTTTTCATCCTCTCTTGTTGGTTGGTAATTTATTGTTGGGATCACTCTGCACGGCTCGACCTTAAGGAGAAGGAGCTGCAGCATTGAGAAGCTGGTAAACAGCTAGATATCTGCACGGCTCGGCCTTGATGAGAAGGAGCTGCAGCATTGGGAAGCTGGTAAACAGCTGGACATCTGCAGGGCTCGGCCTTGAGGAGAAGGAGCTGTGGTAAACAGCTAAGAAGCAGCGCTGTATAAGAAAAACAGGATGGAACCCGGACCACGTAGCAGTAACCGCAAGTAGGAGGAGTATGATAATGCAATCTTTAGGGCTAAGCCAATGATTGTAAGACAAGTATGCATAAGGTAGAACTTAGTGTATAAATATGTGTAAGGTTTTGCAATAAAGTTGAAGCTTGCCTTATCACTCATATTGAGTCGACTGCTTGCCTTCCCTCGCTCGTCGCAATTTATAATAGGGGATGGTATTAAAGGGATGTATTCAGGATCATAGATGTGAATCCTCTTAACACGCATGGTTACAGCTCTAGTTATCATAGATTTCACACGTGACAATCAAATACGGACAATAACAATAACAATTATGATAAACATTAATACATACTGGGTTAGACTATGATCCCATCCACTAACTTTTAATCTGAGCCAACTGAAAATATTTTAAATCCACCTCGTTCATTGCCAGTTGCTTGGTTTCATCTTCTCATTGAGCTCATGGGTTTGGTCCACAGTTTTTTGCATTTCATCTCTAGCTTGATGCAGAGTAGCGGACACATTTGGAATTGACAGCAGGTTTTGCCAGGATAGGTGTTATTCAGCCATCCACAAACGCTGTTCTCCTTTAGTAGTACCATATTCAATGCTAATTGATTTTCTAAAGTCATCTGTGAGGCTGCTCGTGGGTACAAGCTGGGTGTTGCTTAGCCTTGCTGGCTGGCTGCATACAATTAGCTAGAGTCTCTCCTTGCCATGGTAGATTTTCTAGATATAATCAATTTTCAATTATCACAGCCGAAGAAGTCCAAAACAATCCCATTGCTAAGCTTACTCTCATCCCTGCTGTATAATAGCTTGGCCGTGACACGGAGGGCAATACATTTCTCTTTGTTCTGTACCCTCTTGGTTTCATGAATGACTACAGTGAATGACTCCTGAGTATGATTAAAAGCTATTATGGGAGATAAACTTGTGGAATTCCTAAAGTGCATTCTAACCCATCCCAATAGGGTTGACTGTAATCTGATATCTCTTCATTAGAACATACCCATACGGTCTCAAGCAGTGCAGGATACATTAGAGTGGTACTTGTGCTCTTTACTACTGGCTCATGAGTCTTGCATCCGTTTTTTATAATGTTGGGAAGGAATCCTACATTTACTAGCCATGTGTTTAGAGGATTCTATCTGACATGCTGTCTGTAAGCTAGGGATTGGAGCACTGTAATTGTGGCACAGGCATATACTTCTTAAGGCGTGATGGAGGTCTGAGGCAAACGGTATCCATAGATAATCATCCATATTGTAACAATTTATCTTGTTTATACAATTCCATAGCCTGTCTGGTTCCAATGACATGGTATAATGGGGTCTCTTCACCCATTGTTTAAAACGTCTTTTATGATCAGGGGTGGTCCATATGCAAGAAACATTACTAGATTGTGGGCCACATGCAGATCCATACTTAGAGGTGTGAAATATGTTCATCTGATTCGTGTGATGAAGTGTAATCTTCTGGACTTTTATGGATTTCTCCTGCACCATAAAAAGGGGTGTTTTACAGGAGAAGGTTAAACTACTTGGCTCGTATATCAGCTCAAACCAGTTTGACCACTGACCGCATAGTATTGTGTAAAGAAAGTGCATGCATAAGGTTTGGGGTCATCCTGGGGGCACGCCGAGGAAGATTCGAGAAGACTCTAGCAGGAGAAGAGGGCATGCGCCGAAGAAGACACGCCTATTCATGAATATGTATTAACGGAGAGGATATAAACCAGGAACAGGAACTGAACCGCGTGCGTCTTGGTGGAGCGGAGACTCCCGGCGCACCCAGCGCTGTTTGCTTGCCTCTATTCGCTTAATAAATTGTAAATTTGAATTGGAATCCTGTTTGGGACGAAATCATTTATAACAATTGGGGGCTCGTCCGGGATGGTCTTGGTTCCTGAATTCTGACTTGATCTAGGAGGGGCGCCCCACCTTTTGGTGGCTCCTGATCGGGTCGGGTCGGGACTAACGCCATCCTGAACCTGAATAGGGGCAAGCAAAGAATTTGATTTTTTATGAGCTCCCTTGCCGGCTGCAGCAGTTTATTTTGCCCGTAATTCTGCGCGCGAAGATCCGAACGAAGACGACGGAGTCGTAAGTATTTAAGGTGTATACCGTTCGGTTGGGTGGGATTCGGTTGCCTGTGTGTGTAAGAGTGTGACTGAGACGGAACCTCGTTCCGAAGCGATTGTGGAGGTCTTCTAACCGCGGTTCCAATCTCCCGCGAGGGACTTGGCCGGTGAAGGACCGAAGTGATTCTTATAGGATTCGTGGGTGGGTGATAGGTCCTAAACCCCCTGCAAGACACTCTTACTGGTAGCCAAGGGCTGTAGGAATTGCCACAGTAAAAATTCCTAGATGGGTCAGACGAAATCGAGACCCCAGGACCAGAAGAAAGGGAGCGAATTACTAGAAATACCTCCGGAGAGTCCACTAGGAATAATGATTGAAAATTGGAATGATAGGGGCCCCAGAAAAGGAAAAAGTAAATTAAAATTAGTTCAATATTGTATGGTAGAATGGCCAAAAGAACCTTTGAGACCACATGTCTTTTGGCCCGTTTTTGGATCTTTTGAAGACTGGATCTGCCAGGCCTTAAATATATATGTTAATTCAAAGGAACCTTTTAGTCAGGAGGAAAGTGATTATGCAGGATTATGGGACAGAACTTTACGTTCTTTTCCAGCCTCAATACTTACATTAAAAACAGATGAAAAGTTTGAGGAAGAAGAAGAGGGGAAAAGTGAAAAGGAAAAAGATGATAAATGGGAGCCACTGGATAACCTACCGCCTCCATGTTCTAATAATCCATCTCCGGCGGCGGCTCCCCCTCCGGTGGCCGTAGTACCTCTCTCTGTACCACCGTTGCCCCTGTCTCCACCACCAACAGCACCGGAATTAGATCGACCTCCGGCTGCATGTACGAGAAGTAGGACTGCTGTATCTCAGGGAGCTTCTCTATATCCCTTACGAGAAGTACCCCTCGGAGGCAATCAGGGAGGCATCGGGTTTGTGGCAGTCCCGTTAAATACCACAGACGTAAGAAATTTCAAGAAAGAAATGGGGACCCTATTAGATGATCCCCTCGGAGTAGCTGAAAAATTGGACCAATTCCTAGGCCCCAATACTTATACCTGGGAAGAAATACAGTCCATTTTAGGGATCCTATTCACTGTTGAGGAAAGGGGAATGATTAGACAAGCTGGAATGAGAATTTGGGAAAGACAGAGTCAGGCAGGACCCCCGGGAGATCAGAAATGGCCAAATGTGGATCCCCACTGGGATCATCAACAACCCCCAGGAAGACAAAATATGAGGGATTTGAGAACGTTAATCATACAGGGAATAAGGGAAGCGGTTCCCCGAGGGCAAAACATTACTAAAGCATTTAATGAACAACAAGGGAAAGATGAATCTCCAACAGAATGGTTGGAGAGGTTGAGGAAAAACCTACCAATGTATTCTGGAATTGATCCGAATACAGTGGCTGGGACCGCACTCCTTAGAACACAATTTGTAGCTAAATCCTGGGGGGATATAAGAAGGAAATTAGAAAAATTGGAGGATTGGCAAGAAAGAGGATTAGAGGAGTTACTTAGAGAAGCCCAGAAAGTCTATGTTAGGAGGGACGAAGAAAAACAAAAAGCAAAAGCAAAAATTTTTGTAGCAGCAGTAAGGGGAAGTCAGAAAAATAAGACGACTCCTGGAGAGAAAAGGGAAAAAAGAATAGAGCAGACACCCTGGGGACAGCCTTATCGAGGAAGATTTACAATTCCCGTCTGTTACTACTGTAACAAGAGGGGACATGTTCAGAAGAACTGCCGTCAGCGGGAACAAGATGAGAAGATGTTCAAAGAAGATTAGGGGTGTCGGGGGCTCTATCTTCTGGGGACTTCAACATCAACAGAGCCCTTGATAAAATTATTAATTGGTCCCCATAAAGAGGAAGTTTTATTTTTAGTGGATACAGGGGCCGAAAAGTCAACCATTCAAAAACTTCCAAAAGGAATAGAAAAAGGGAAGAGTTACGTGTCAGTAGCAGGAGCAAAAGGAGAGCCTTTTAAAGTAAATATATTGAAAGATGTAGAAGTAGAAACAGAAAAGAAAATTTGTCTTAATGATTTACTTTTGCTCCCTGAAGCGGAATACAATTTATTAGGAAGGGATTTGATTTTGAAGTTAAACTTGAGCATTCAGAGTCAAGGGGACAAATTGCAGATTAAATTATACACTTTAACACAAGAGGATGAAGAAGCTATTAACCCCTCAGTGTGGTATAAGGAAGGGGAAACTGGAAAGACAAAATGGACCCCATAAGCATTCAAATAATAGATCCGCACCGCCCAATTAGAATCAAGCTATACCCTATACCTATGGAGGGTCGAAAAGGATTAAAACCTGTAGTTGACAGACTTTTGGTAAAAGGAACCCTAGAACCATGTATGTCACCTTGTAACACGCCCATTCTTCCCGTAAAAAAGCCGGATGGGTCATACAGGATAGTGCAGGACTTAAGAGCTGTAAATCAGCGAACAATCACTAAATTCCCTGTGGTGGCAAATCCTTATACTTTATTGAGTCATATATCTCCCAAACATACTTGGTATAGTGTAATAGATTTGTAAGATGCTTTTTGGGCCTGTCCTCTGGATGAGGCATCCAGAGATTATTTTGCCTTTGAGTGGGAGGACCCCGAAACAGGACAAAAACAACAATTAAGATGGACTGTGTTACCACAAGGGTTTACGGAGTCACCAAATCTATTTGGACAAACTTTAGAAAAAATTCTACAAGATTTCACAATACCTAAGGAGGTAAAATTATTGCAATATGTGGACGATTCATTAGTAGCAGGAGAAACTGAAGAGGGGATCCGAAAAGCCACCATTAAATTGTTAAATTTTCAAGGGGAAAAGGGATTAAAGGTGTCCCGATCAAAGCTACAGTTTGTAGAACAAGAAGTAAAATATTTAGTACATTGGCTGAGTAAGGGAAGGAAGAAGTTAGATCCTGATAGGGTATCTGGGATTCTATCCTTAAGACCCCCACAGACTAAAACGGAAATTAGGCAAATACTGGGATTATTAGGATATTGTAGACCATGGCTTGAAAATTATAGTGATAAAGTAAAATTCTTATATGAAAAATTAACTAATAACCAACTTAAGTGGTTTATTGAAGATGATCAGAGATTTGAGGAAGTAAAAAGGGCATTAATACAAGCACCTGTATTGAGCCTCCCAGATCTAGAAAAACCTTTCTATCTCTTTGTGAATACATCAAGCCAGACAGCATATGGAGTTCTTACTCAAGACTGGGCAGGAATCCAAAAAACCCATGGGGCATTGTTCTAAGTTACTTGATCCAGTAAGCAGAGCATGGCCTGCTTGTCTCCAAGCTTTGGTTGCTACAGCATTATTAATAGAGGAAGTTAGGAAGATTACCTTTAGTGCTCCTTTAAAAGTGTATACCCCACACAATGTCAGAAATGTTTTACAACAAGAAGCGGAAAAATGGTTAACGGACAGCCGGATCCTAAAGTATGAAGCAATACTAATAGACTCCCCTGACTTAGAACTGAGGGTGACTTCTGCTCAGAGTCCAGCACAATTTTTGTTTGGAGAACCATCAGAGGAATTACAACATAACTGTTTAGAGGTAATTGAGACCCAGACTAAGGTGAGACCAGATCTAAGAGATGCTGAGTTGAAAAATGGAGAAGCGCTGTTTATAGATGGCTCCTCCCGAGTGGTAGAAGGGAAGAGAAAATCGGGATATGCAATAATTAACAAGGACTTAGAAATTGTGGAATCAGGACCTCTGAGTCCATCATGGTCAGCTCAGGCTTGTGAGCTGTATGCCCTATGTAGGGCCCTGGAATTATTAAAAGGAAGAAGCGGGACTGTATTTACAGATTCTAAATACGCATATGGGGTGGTCCACACTTTTGGAAAAATTTGGGAAGAAAGAGGTTGGATTAATACTCACGGGAGGAATTTAATACATCAAGAATTAATAGTAAAAATTTTAAAGGCGTTAAGAGAACCAAAGGAGATAGCAGTGGTACATGTGAGGGGACACCAAAAGGGACTTTTGGTGATTACCGAACTAGAGGAAATAACTTAGCAGCTAAAGAGGCCCAGGAAGCAGCCTTGAGGACTAAAGTTGCCAAAATTAATGTCATACAAACAAAGGAGGACACCAGCAAAGAAGGACGAGAGGAAAGAGAGAAGGAGTTTACCCCAGAAGGACAAACAAAATTGAAGAAAATAGGAGCTAAATTAGAACAAGGAAAATGGGCACTGCCCGATGGGCGAGAAATGCTGCCAAAAGCCTACACCAGGCGATTATTAGAACGTTTGCATGCACAAACACATTGGGGTACAAAAGCGTTAAGTGATCATTTTCTTAAACAATTTGGTTGTATTGGAATTTTTGAAATAGCAAAGCAAATTACACAAGGTTGCTTAATTTGTCAAAAGGTAAATAAGACAGTGTTTCGACAAGCAGCCACGGGAGGGAGAAAAACAGCTTACAGACCTTTTGAGAAAGTACAAGTCCATTTCACTGAATTGCCTAAGGTAGGGAGGATAAAATATTTATTGGTAATAGTAGATCATTTAACACAGTGGGTAGAAGCGTACCCTGTAGCACGAGCTATGGCACAGATGGTGGTAAAAATTTTATTAGAACATTTGATACCTAGATATGGGATAATCCAGTACATTGATTCTGACCAGGGCACACACTTTACTTCTAAAATAATAAAACTATTATGTCAATCATTAGGTATTCAGTGGGAATACCACACTCTGTGGCACCCACAAAGCTCGGGGAAGGTAGAAAGAATGAATCAAACAATAAAACAACAATTGGCTAAATTAATGATTGAGACACAAATGCCCTGGACGAAATGTTTACCATTGGCACTTAACGAAAACATACAGTGAGACTGGAATATCGCCATATGAAATGTTCTATGGCATGCCTTATTTTCAAGGAATGCCTCTGGGGAACAATGTAATTGAGGATCATAGTATCCAACAAGATATAATTACCATTGGAAAAAGATTAAAAGAATGAAGAGAGATTGGGATGGTGGCCCAAACACCACCTTTAGGATTTGCAATTCATCAGTTAGAACCAGGAGATAAAATTCTGATAAAAACATGGAAAGAAGGAAACCTATCTCCCCTCTGGGAAGGACCTTTCCTTGTTTTATTCACTACAGAAACAGCTGTGAGAACTGCTGAAAAAGGATGGACACATGTGTCACGAGTGAAAGGTCCAGGGAAGGAGTGGAAGGTCACATCTGACTAAATTGCTGTGGGAATTTTATTGCGGCTACTCCTGTAATAGAAACAGGAGTGAAACATGAAATTCCCACAGTTGCTAAAAATCTACTTGTAAATCTTGCTGAAAACATTGCTAAGTCATTGAATATAACTAATTGTTACGTTTGTGGTGGAACAAATCGAGGTGAACGATGGCCATGGGAAGCTATGGAGAGCAATATAAGTAATCCCCAAGTTTGGAAAACAATGGGAAAGGGTAATAGGAAACAACAATGGGTACTCCAAACGAGTATCATCGGAAGGAGTTGTTGGCAAAAGAAGAACAGGAAAAAGGAGCTGGAACTAGAATTTGTCCTTGGTGTAGAAGGTGGTGTTTATTTGTAAGAACTGCAGGCTAACTGGCAGTTTTCTGTAGCCATAAAGCCTTGCAAATAAAGAGGATCGCCAGGCTCGGGCAAGTGCTCAGGTCTGGACAAACCACTGATCTAGCAAAGCTCTGGCCTTCACAAGCAGTGCTCAATTAATTTGGGTACTAAGAAAGCACCCCCTTAAAGGAAGGAAGAGGGCAAGACCGGAGGGGAACTGGTGTTGCGGCTTAAAAAGGGTCTGCCAAGGGCTGCAACCCCTTTGGGCTGTGACCGCCGACCACTATGGCCCTGACCGGACCTCTTCTAGTTCTACTTGGGGTGAGTTCCTTGACTCTGACTACGGCAAATAACTGTAGTCAATATTGGAACAAGTCCAGCTGGGGTTTACCCCAGAAAAATGGGAAAACTGAGGACCTTTTCTAATTGTACAGCCCGTACGTGTAATCAACAATAAAACCTAGTTTTTTCCTGTTACCCATAAATTAGGGAGAGCGACTAGGAGTCCAGGTGTATAACGAATGGCCTCCTGAGAGATAAACTTGGAATGGAATCAATCTAGGAGGATTTTGGGGAGATTTTATGGGTGGTGATTGGCTTACTAAAATCGGGATAGTTGTATTGGGGATATGTGGGGAATTGTTACTAGATTAATCTACTCGGTTATACAAGGAATGCAGATATCTGCAGTACTCAATTGGAAACGAAAACACGAATCAATACTATAAAGAAAAAGATGGGGGATTGTGAAATATGTTCATCTGATTCGTGTGATGAAGTGTAACCTTCTGGACTTTTATGGATTTCTCCTGCACCATAAAAAGGGGTATTTTACAGGAGAAAGTTAAACTACTTGGCTGGTATATCAGCTCAAACCAGTTTGACCACTGACCGCATAGTATTGTGTAAAGAAAGTGCATGCATACGGTTTGGGGTCATCCTGGGGGCACGCCGAGGGAGATTCGAGAAGACTCTAGCAGAAGAAGAGGGCATGCGCTGAAGAAGACACGCCTGTTCATTAATATGTATTAGCAGACACGCCTATTCATGAATATGTATTAGCGAACAGGATCACGCTGAGGAAGATTCGAGAAGATCCTAGAAGGAGAAGAGGGCATGCGCCAAAGAAGACACGCCTGTTCATGAATATGTATTAACGGACAGGATATAAACCAGGAACAGGAACTGTACCGCGTGCGTCTTGGTGGAGCGGAGTCTCCCGGCACACCCAGCGCTGTTTGCTTGCCTCTATTCGCTTAATAAATTGTACATTTGAATTGGAATCCTGTTTGGGACTAAATCATTTATAACACAGATAATTAATCAGACTGAAATTAGCGGTATCATTAGAGGAACATGGAAAGCTTTTAGGGCAAAGCACTCTATAACTACAAATCCCTTGGTGAGATATAATAAAGGTTATCATAGCTTTGTACGGGCGCTTTTCCCATCACGAGGAGTAGTACAGCTATGTGAAATATGTTCATCTGATTCGTGTGATGAAGTGTAACCTTCTGTCCTACGTATCCTTGTATGACCGCAAGCCTAAGTCTAGCAGAGTGGTTAATGTATATAATGTAATACATTGTAAACTTCAATTGGAATCCTGTTTGGGACTCAGACGTTTATCTCAGCTAGAAAAAGCAATAGTTAGCTTGTTGGCAGAAATGGAAATTATCGCCAATTATCGTATACATACGGAGGGGTTAACGGATGGAATTTTGGCCTGTGAGAAAACTGCAGTTAGAATATCAGAAAATGGATGGCTGGGTAAGAAACAGATACTATGCTGGGTGAGAGAAAACAGCCCAAGAGATAAGAAAGTTGATCAAGGTTAGGGGAGGATGGGGAAGACATGCAGTAACGGAGGAATATAAAGCACAATTCACAATTTTGTTTGCCTTGTAACATTCTGCTATTGGCTTGAGCATGGTTGATATGTGACTGCTGGATTACGGTAATATGCCACATGAACAAAGCCTACGAACCAACAGACAGGGTGGCTGGGGCACGTGCAGCACGTCTGGCCAGCGGGCGCGTATGCCATAGGCTCTCTGTGTTGAAAGGTGGCAACCAAGGCGTGTTCTGACACTCGCTGGCCACGTGTGTCGAAACTCGTTCCTCTGCAAATGTATAAATACCGGGATTTCCCAAAGGGCAGTGGGCCGGTGTACGGCAAGGCCACCGTTGCCTCCGTGGGGACGCCCACGTAAAGCTGGCACCTACCGACTGCTGGGCTGAGTTCGTGGTGCAGGACGATAAAAGAATGTACAGATGGTCCATCTTCCTCACAGTCCTCGGGTTGCGAATGAACCATCAGGTTTTGTTTATAGATAAACAAAAAGGGGGTGATATTGGGATCACCCTGCATGGCTCGACCTTAAGGAGAAGGAGCTGTGGCATTGAGAAGCTGGTAAACAGCCGGACACCTGCAGGGCTCAACCTTGAAGAGAAGGAGCTGTGGTAAACAACTAAGAAGAAGCAAAGGAGCGCGTGGACATACAGAGGCGACCAATCCTGCCTCTGTGAGAGTCGCGTGGACTTAAAGCAATAGCCAACCGGGTAGCACTTTTAGGTGCGTGAACGGGCTGTATTTGTATAAAAAGCACGCTACGCTAACAATAAAGGTCTTTGGCCTGAAGCCCTGCCACAGTCCGTGCCCTATTACTCCAGACTCCTGAGCAATTTTTTCTCCAGGCTTAACAGTCCCAGACCTCTCAGCCTTCCGTCCTATGGAAGATGCTGCGGTCCCTTAAATCAGCTTTGTGGCCCTTTGATAGCCTTGCTTTAGCAGGTCAACAACTTTCTTGCACTGGGGAGCCCAGCACTGGACACAGCACTCCAGATGTGGCCCACCGGTGCTCAGTGGAGGAGAAGGTTAACTTCCCTCCATCTGCCGGCAATGCTTTTCCTAATGCAGCCCAGGAGGCTGCTGGCCTTTGCTGCGAGGCTGCATGGCTGGCTCATGCTCAGCTGCTTGCCCTCCAGGACCCTAAGGTACTTCTCTGCAGAGCTGCTATCTAGCCAGTCAGCCCCCAGCATGATGTCCACAGTGTGGCTGGATGACAGGCTGTCCTCCCCCGGGGACTTTCTCAGCAGCAGCTTGTCCTTCTTGGAGATCGGCTTCACCTCTGTCACAGGCCCCACGCATTGCTGCAAGAGTCACCTGGGACAGCAAACCCCTCTCCTGCCAGGGCTGCACAGCCCAAGGCCGTTTTCTGTCTGGTCTTGGGGACTGCAGCTTTTGCTCTCGTTGTGAGAACCTCCTTCATCATTATGTTGCCTCCTGCCATCCACTCCAGCACACATCGGCTGTGAAGCCTTTCCACACAAAGAGGGCCAATCTTTTGGTATCAGGTGTCCATGTGACAAATCTGCCCTTGGCCCTGGTGCCACATCTGAGGTGCTACAGGCCTAATGTGCACCAAAGCCCACAGCCTGGAGCACAGACAGCAGGAGGACAACATGCCATCGCAAAGCTGTGACGTTAGGGGAGCAAGAGCCAAGACGGAAAAGGACAGCTCCCACAGCTTTTGTGACTGACGGAGATACAACATCTTTAGGTGAGACTAACAGGGAAGGCGAGAAGTGGAGGATGCCCTGCTTGCTACCAGAGCAGGTCAGATGTGTGGATGTTCTCTATGGGACATGCAACAGGTTAGGCGGGATCTTGTGTGTGGGTCAGCTTCTAACTGTGCCACCCAGTCTGAGGCTCACCTGGACCTTGTACTCCCAAAAGAGGAAAAGTTGGTCAGGGATGGGAAGACCAGTTTCAGCCTTGGTTGTAGTCAGCATGAAACTGTGGTCTCCCAGATCTGCACAGAAGCGGGGAAGGAGAGTAGCCGAGCACAGACCCTGCACATGCGGGAATGAGAACTTGGCCTACTGAGGGCACTGGCAGGTGGGATCCCATGGGGGCAGTGTCAGGGCCCTGAGAGCATCCACAGGCCTTCAGGACCCTAATCAGCCTCACCTGGGGCCTCCATCCACACCTCTGTCCATGGGCCCAGGAGACCATTGAAGACCAGGCCTGAGTTTCAGCCCCAGCTTGATCGATGCTCTAGGTGTACTGGTCTCCAGACATAGCCTTGCCTGTCCATCGACCTTGTTCACTTGTACGTGAAGAGTCACTTCCCAGCTTGATTCTTTATGGGGTGTACAATGGATGACACTGTGGCCCTCCAAGTGCCAGA
Source organism: Phaethon aethereus (assembly GCF_964289735.1). Classification (NCBI taxonomy): domain Eukaryota; kingdom Metazoa; phylum Chordata; class Aves; order Phaethontiformes; family Phaethontidae; genus Phaethon; species Phaethon aethereus. The sequence goes on along the minus strand of NW_028113950.1, from coordinate 76,611 downwards.
GCCCAGGTGAGTCACAGAGGCCTAGGGCCTTTCTCCTTCCTTTCTTCCCATCACTTGATCAGCTTTTGGGAGGAGAGGAAGGAAAAGCAGATGAGGTTTCTGGGTGCCAATGACTGAAAGGATGGAGCAGAGCCATCACATGTGAAATGATCTAAAGCCTAGGCTAGTTCAAAACTGTTATCTTCTGTTCCTATATCTGAGGCCTTCTATCTTCAGGAAGAACCTGGAAGCTCCGAGATCCCTCCATCTTGCCCTCTTTTAGCAATTCAGTTGACCGTACCCAAGTCAGAGGCTTTCCTTCAGTTCTGTTTACAGTGTAAAGCACCCCATGGTCTGGAGATATGGCAGGATAGTTGCATAAGGATCCCACTCCTTTGGACAAGAAGATGGATGTTCCCGGGAGGATGGATGTTCTCAGGGGGCATGACGTACCAATAGCTGTGTTCAGGGAGCTGGTCAAAGGCCTTGTCTCCATTTCTGTAACGGCGGCACAGATGCCTGGTTCATGTGTAAACTCTTTCTCCGGATTCTGGCATTTAGCGAGCAAGCTGGTCTGACCTCAGAGCTGGCCCTGCTTGGAGCCAGTGCAACACCAGAGACCTCCTGACCCTCCTTCCACCCTGAATTGTCCTGTGATGTAGAGACCCTCTCCTCCAGCTTAGTCTCTTCTCATATGACATGTGGCAAGGCACAGGCCTGTTGGGAAAGAGACTGCTGCGAGGGGGTCTCTAGTCCAGCCTCCAGGCTGGCCGTGACTTTGCGGCGCTGAAACTTGAAGAGCTCCAAAGGTGGAGATCATGGCAACGCTCCTCCTAGTCCATTTTATTTTTCCTGAGGTTCAGCCTAAAGCTCCCAAGAGGCAGCTTGTGGCTGTTCCTTCTGTCGTATCAATGGTGACTGCAGAGAACAGGTTGGCTCCGTTATCCCTCCAGGCAGGTGCAGGCTCTTGCTAGGTAAACCCGTGCCTCCACTTCAGCAGGCTACAGACACCCAGCTCCCTCAGACTCTCCCCACAGCTCATCCTTTAGGCCCTTCACTTCAAGTTGGCAGACCTCCTCCAGACACTCCACTCTCCTTTCGAAATGTGAGAACCACTGACTCATATGGCATTGTCACAGTTCCCAGATACTTCACCTCAGGACACTCCTTAGTCAGTCAGGTCCCTGTCCATGCTGCTGCATGGAGTTGTTTCTGAGCTTTTCCTTCAAAACCTTGAGGTTTCTGCTGGCCAAATCCCAGGTGTGCCAAGGTCCCTCTGGACTGAACCTCCAACAGTCCAGCTTTTAAAGTATGCGTGCCAACGGCCATCCTGAGTCGTGGTGCCTCTAACAAGATCAGAACTTAAGTAGCTGCAGGACACTACAGAGAAGAAAAGAGTACTGGCGTTAAGTTGAGTTGCAATGCGAGGTAGAAAGCACCACAGTAACCACCGCAGAGACACCAAAGGAGGGTTCAAAGTGAGCAAATGCAGGGCCACTGGATAAACAGTGAAAAGTCCTTGGCTTTTTGCATGGGTGGGGATAAGGATGGTTAAAGAGCAGGACTTGAGAGGTGGGAAAAGAATGAAAAGGGAATGAACGGTGAAGCAAAGGAAATAACCAGGGCTGTTTGGGGATACCTGTGAAGCAGTCCTGCATCTGAGCAACACTGCCTGGAGGAGGAGAAGACAACTTCAGCTGATCTGACTATGCCAGCATCTGACTTACTTCCATGGTCACGGGGAACCTGACAGCTTTCCCTACTGTCATCAAGGGCACACCTAGAGAGGAAGGAACCACAGCATCATTTAGTTTTCCACTCTCCTGAATGGGACCTCAGTAGGTCTCCAGTCCAACCTCATGCTCACAGCAGAATCGGCTACGGAGTCAGACCACTTTGCTCAAGGCTTTGCCACATGGGGGCTGGAAAATGTCCAAGGACAAAGACAGGAAAACATCTCTGGGAAACCTGCTTCAATGTTTGGATGCCCTTATGGAGAGAAAGATTGTCCCTATCTCCAGCCTCAACATTCCTTATTTCAACATTTGACTATCGTCTATTATCGTCCTGCCAAGCACCACGGTGACAAGACTGGCTCCATCTTCCTGAAAACCTCCCTGCAGGGACTGGCTGGCTGCTATGAGGTTCCCCAGACCTTCCCTTTCCCAGGCCGAAGGCAGCCCTTTCCCTCAGTTTCTGCTCCCCAGGCAAGTGCTGCAGCCCCTGCGCATCTTGGCAGCCTCCCACTGAAGTCACTCCCAGTTGTCAACGTCTTCCTTGATGTGGTGGATTGACTCTGGCCAATAGCCCGGCAGACACGCAGCCGCTCACTCTTTCCTCCCCTTCCCCACTGGGACAGGAGAGAGAACAGGAAGAAATAAAGCACGGAAAGTTGTGGGTCAAGATAAAGACAGCTTAGCAGGTGAAAGAAAGAGATTTTTAAAAAATCAACAACCAATAATAATAATAAGCAACGCAAAGGCAACCACTCACCACCTCCCACAAGCAAAAATGATGCCCAGCCAGTCTCCACACAGAAGACTCTTTGAATGAAAAAACGTTAATGGAGAAGCCGCTGCCTGAGCATTCACACACCAATCAAGGAGTTGCACACACACCACCCGAGACTTTAACTGCTGGGTCTGGAGTCCCTTTGCAGCAGGAGACTCCAGTGAGCCGACGTGTGCGCCTTTCGACTCTACACACACACACACACACACACACACACACAGAGTCTCTCTTGGGTGCTTTCTCTTCCCTCAGGCTCAACCCTAGGTTTCCTGAAGCAGAATCTCTGACATGACGTATACCAGTTGAATTTATTAAGCGGTACAGTGGTGAAGAACAGCTTGAGCTGAGTGCCTCTGGAGACGGACCCCGAACCAGAGACTCTCTGGACAATTATACCCTTACAGTCTAAGCTCCCCTCCCCTTGTGAGACGGTTTAGTCCAGTTGGAGTATTTGGGTCTGGGGTCTCCTTTTTCCTCATTGGATCCTTTCACTGTCTCCAAGCGGGCCGTTCTTTTTCGTTTCTCGATGAGGCAACCTCTGCTGATGGATGTGGCTATCTTATCTTTCTAATTTACACCAGTTTCAGGGCCTTCCCTCACGCGACTAAGTAAGAGTTCAGTAGAACTTCATCAGTAGCTAGGTGAAAGTTCACCGCTTATGAAGGTCTAAGGCCTTTTACTAATGCTATGCAATGGATTCCATGTGAACTAGGAAGTGATTCCTGTAACAAAAATATTCTAGTTCCTTCTTCCTCTGTCCCAGCTTTTATTGCTCAGCACAACGTCGTACGTTAGAGAGTATCCCTTTGGTCAGTTGGGGTCAGCTGTTCTTGCCCATCTGCAGCCCACTCACTGGGAGGGAGCAGAGGCGGCCTTGACACTGTGCAAACACTGCTCAGCAATAGCCAGAACACTGGTGTGTTATCAACACTGTTTAAGGCACAAATGCAAAACATAGCACCACACAGGCTGCTATGAAGGAAGGTAACCCCATCCCAGCCAGATCAGTACACCTGAACTGGGGCCCTAAAACTGGATATAATTGGTTACAGGTGGTCTAACAAGCAATGAGCATGGGGAGACAACCACTTCCCTCACTCTTTTGGCGAGGCTCCTCTTTATACACGTCAGGACACTGCTGGCTGCCTTTGCTGCCAGGCCACACTGGATCAAGTGGTTAATGTCTTTTGTAGTTAATAATTCTAATCTTTCATATATTTTCACCTGTGCTGATACAATGACCATTTCTGAAGTAATGTTTTCAGCAGACTGTCTAGACAAAGGCCCTTTCCATTGTTCTCCTTCCCTTACTCTTTGTTCATTCAGATACTTCCCACCCACACTGCTGCTTTGAGCTTCAGGGACTAAAAGCCTGCCTGTCTTTCAGTAGTATAACGGTATCTTTAGCCAACTCTTTTAATTGTATCTACCTTTATCTATCTATCTATCTAAAACATTTCTCGTAAGATCATCCCTTGTAGAAAGGCGACCTCATTAGAGGCAGCTTGTACTTAGTATATGGTTGAGGAGTGTTTTATTGCTTAAGACACTTGATCGTGCTTTACTTTGCTTTGCTTGCAAATGGGAAACATCCTTCTGTGCCTGTGTGCAGCCAGTCCTCTAAGGAAAGTGGGTGGGAGATGGTGCAATGGAGCTCTAACATTCAGCTCCCAGAGTTCAGAGAAGTCTGATGAAGGGAAAGTGATGTAAATCCCAGGTGGCCAACGACAGGTGGGGAGTCTGGGGAGGTGAGGAGCAAGGTTGTCCACCCAGTGTCAGATCTCAAGGGACTGCTTTTCCTACCTGTCCAGACCTCCTCAGGAGACGCTCCTGACACTCAGGATCCATATCAGTTGGATAATGCTTCTATCACTTCTTTAAACTGAAATTAACAAAATACCGCCTTTAAAATTAAAAATAACTTTATTAGGTGCACTTTGAAATCTTCCTTCTTAACCACGCTATGAAACAACTCAGATTAGCTATACGAGTCTTGCAGACGTGGAGAACGTTACAGGAAGAGGCATGACTTGTTAGGGCTTTCTGTGTTTTAAGGAGCCCCATGGTGTATTTGGGGCTCAGTCCGTGAACCTCAGATACTGGGAGAAGACTGAACAAACCTCTCAAGAAGTCAAAGCCAGAAGCAAACCCCAAAATACCTTGAAGCATTAATGGGACTTAATGAGACCCATTACTGCCAAAGGCTCCTCATTGACTCATTAGAGCAGATACTTGGAGACGGTGACTGCAGGTAGGCAAGGGCACTGCACAGGTGGCTGTAATGCTGAGAAAACCCTTGGTTCGTTTTATGAAGCAGGCAAGGCCAAACCCTGAGCCCAGGTCCTGGGAAGGCAGTTTCTGAGAAGAGAAGAATAAAGTTTTGTCTCACTGGCCCTGGTGGTAGAGACAGCTGCTATAGTCAAGACGACAAAGACCTCAGTCCTTTTGGACCTCTCGGTCTTGCTAGAACCCTTGGCCATCTCTATGCAGGCTGCCCTACACTGTCCCATGCCTCACCTCTTTCCCTTCAGCTTGCTGACAGCCATCTTGCTTTCCCACCTAGCTCTCACCCTGGCATTTCTATGCCTTCACTGATGGCTCTCCACCCTCACCAGCTGCTCCTTGAAACACAAAGCCATGGGATAATCCAGACTCCCTCTGGGTGATCTCTTGCAGCACAAGACTACCCTCTCAGTGAGGATTATTTTTTCTCACATCCAGACAGAACCTTCCCAGCTGTAATTTGTGGAGGTTTCTTGCTCTTCCCGCTACTAAGAAAAGCTCCATTGTCCCTGAAACTGTGAGGAATGAGCGATTCGTGTAAAGAAAATCTAGTGAATATAAGCTTGAAGCAAATGTCATTTATATTGAAATAAAGGAATATATGTAGGGCATGACCATAAACAGGGGAGTGGTAGTCTTTATGTAACTTCCTGATAAGTATAGTTTGGGTAACTCCCTTGATATGTGTAACTTATGTAGCCTCCTGATATGTAAGTTAGTTCCTGATATACTAGTGCAAACCAGTGTTGTAAATAACCGCAGAAATGTCAAGAAAATGTATAGCCAAATAAAGTAGCATAATATAAGTAGAATAACGGAGCGCCTGCACAAACAGAGAGGTCATGTAGAGTGCACTGACGAAGAGGAGCATCTTCCTCCCAACGACCACCGGACGACCACCTAGAAAAAGATGAAGCATGCGCAGACCGGGGAAGTGGTGACGTACTTAAAGAAAGAGTCATCTTCCAAGAAAAAGGCGGAGAAAGGCAAGAAACGAAGCCTAGAGAAGTATAAAGGAAGGAATTGTAAGAAGTGAAGGTGTGCGTCTTGGTGGAGCGGAGACTCCCGACGCACCCAGCGCTGTTTGCTTGCCTCTATTTGTTTAATAAATTGCAAACTTAAATTGGAATCCTGTTTGGGACTAAATCATTTATCACAACTGGGGACTCGTCCGGGATGGTCTTGGTTCCTGAATACTGACTTGATCTAGGAGGGGCGCCCCACCATTTGGTGGCTCCTGATCGGGTCGGGTCGGGACTAACACCATCCTGAACCCAAATAGGGGCAAGCAAAGAATTTGATTTTTTATGAGCTCCCTTGCCGGCTGCAGAAGTTTATTTTGCCCGTAATTCTGCGCGCGAAGATCCGAACGAAGACGACGGAGTCGTAAGTATTTAAGGTGTATACCGTTCGGTTGGGTGGGATTCGGTTGCCTGTGTGTGTAAGAGTGTGACTGAGACGGAACCTCGTTCCGAAGCGATTGTGGAGGTCTTCTAACCGCGGTTCCAATCTCCCGCGAGGGACTTGGCCGGTAAAGGACCGAAGCGATTTTTATAGGATCCATAGGTGAGTGAGAAGTTTGAAACCCCCTGCAAGACACTCTGCTTGGTAACCAAGGGCTGTAGGAATTGCCACAGTAAAAATTCCTAGATGGGTCAGACGAAATCGAGAACCCAGGACCAGAAGAAAGGGAGCGAATTACTAAAAATACCTCCGGAGATTCCATTAGGAATGATGTTAAAACATTGGAATAATAAGGGCCCTGGAAAAGGGAAGACAAAAGAGAAATTAGTTAAATATTGTATGGTAAAATGGCCAAAGAACCCCTTGAGACCCCACGTTTTTTTTGGCCTGTATTTGGGTCATTTGAGGATTGGGTTTGTCAGGCGCTAAACCTGTATGTAAATTCTAAGGAACCGTTTTGCCAAGAGGAGAGCGAGTATGCTAGTTTATGGATAAAGGCCTGTGTGGGCATTTTTCATCTTAAAACAGGAGTAGGGAAAAATAAGACCGTAGGGGAGCAACACATGGAAAAGGAAAAGAAGGATTGGGACCCCCTAGATCACTTACCTCCCCCGTATAATCCAGCTACCCGTCAAATACCGTCACCAAATTTGATGACTTCCCCTACGGCCCCAGGGTCGAATTCAACTCTAAGGGGAGGATCCCAAACTGAGCACCCAGAGCGTCTTTGTATCCTTTACGGGAAGTACCTCTGGGTGGAGATAGAGGATTGGCAAGAGAGAGGGTTGGAAGAATTACTAAGAGAAGCTCAAAAGGTTTATGTCAGGAGGGACGAAGAAAAACAAGAAGCAGAGGCAAGAATTTTTGTAGCAGCAGTGAGGGAAAGTCAGAGGAGTAAGACTCAGCTGGGAGAGAAAAAAAGATAAGAGACCAGAACAGCCACCCCAGGGACAATCTCATCAAGATAGACCCACAATTCCCATCTGTTACTATTGTAACAAAAAGGGACGTGTTCAGAAAACCTGCCGTAAACGGGAATGGGATGAGAAAATGTTCAAAGAGGATTAGGGGTGTTAGGGGTTGTATCTTCTGGGGACCTCAACATCAACAGAGCCCTTGATAAAACTATTAGTAGGTCCCCAAAAAGAAGAATTTTTATTTTTAGTAGATACTGGAGCTGAAAGGTCAACGATTCAGAAACTCCCAAAAGGGGTAGGAAAAGGAAAAGCCCAGATGTCAGTAACAGGTGCAAAAGGAGAACCCTTCAAAGTCCCCATCTTAGAAGAAGTAGAGATTGAGACAGAGACAAAAATTTGTTTAAATGATTTACTTTTATTACCAGAAGCAGAATATAACCTATTAGGGAGGGACTTGATTTTAAAACTAAACCTAACTATTCAGAACCAAGGAGATCGGTTATATATTAACTTATGTACCTTAACCCAACTTGATGAGGAAAAAATTGACCCCCAAGTATGGTATAAGGAAGGAGATGTTGGGAGATTAGATATGGAACCCATCAAGGTACAAATAACAGACCCTCATAAGCCAATTAGAATTAAACAATATCCTATATCTATAGAAGGCCAGAGAGGTCTAAAACCTATTGTGGATAAATTACTAAAAAATGGGACTTTGGAACCATGTATGTCACCCCACAATACCCCGATACTCCCTGTAAAGAAATCAGATGGTACATATAGGATGGTACAGGATTTGAGAGCCGTGAATCGGCGAACAATCACCAAATTTCCTGTCGTGGCAAATCCTTATACTTTATTGAGTCACCTGTCTCCTAAACATATTTGGTATAGTGTAATAGATTTGAAAGATGCCTTTTGGGCCTGTCTTTTGGATAAGGGGTTCAGAGATTATTTTACCTTTGAATGGGAAGACCCCGAAACAGGACGAAGAACAACAATTAAGGTGGACAGTGCTACCACAAGGGTTTACGGAGTCACCAAATTTGTTTGGACAGACCTTAAAGAAAATCTTACAAGGTTTTACAGTACACGAGGAGGGAAAAATTATTACAATATGTGAATGATTTACTGGTAGCAGGAGAAACTGAAGAGGAGACCCAAAAAGCCACCATTAGATTGTTAAATTTTTTAGAGAAAAAGGGATTAAAAGTGTCCTGCTCAAAATTACAATTTATAGAGCAAGAAGTAAAATATTTGGGACACTGGTTAAGCAAAGGAAAAAAAAAGAAATCAGATCCTGACCGGGTTTCTGGTATTTTAATCCTAAGACCTCCACAGACTAAAAAGGGAATGGAAAAAAAAAAAAAACAAAAAAAAACAAAAAAACAAACAAAACAAAACAAAAACAAACAAAAAAAACCCCCAAAAAACCCACACACACTGGTGGGATATTTATCCAAATTGTTAAATTCGGTGAGCAGGGGGTGGCCAGCATGTCTCCAAGCCCTAGTTGCTATGGCATTATTGATAGAGGAAGCTAGGAAAATTACCTTTAGTGTACCTCTAAAGGTATATACGCCACATAATGTTAGGAATGTCCTCCAACAGAGGACAGAGAAATGGTTGACAGATAGTAGACTTTTGAAATATGAAACCATCTTGATAGATTCACCTAATTTGGAATTAGGAGTCACCTCTGCCCAGAGCCCCGCGCAGTTCCGGTTTGGGGAACCCTCAGAAGCAGTAGTGCTATAACACAATTGTTTAGAAGTTATAGAATCCCAGACAAAAGTAAGGCTCAATCTTAGAGATATTGAATTGGAGGGAGGAGAAAAATTGTTTGTAGATGGATCCTCCCAAGTAATAGAAGGGAAGAGAAAATCAGGATATGCAAAAATTGACAAGGACTTAGAACTTGTGGAATCAGGACCTCTGAGTCCATCATGGTCAGCTCAGGCTTGTGAGCTTTATGCCTTATGTAGGGCCCTGGAATTATTAAAAGAAAGAAGAGGGACCATATTCACAGATTCCAAATATGCATATGGAGTAGTCCATACTTTTGGAAAAATTTGGGAGGAAAGAGGCTTGATTAACACTCAAGGAAAGAACTTAATACATCAGGAGTTGATAGTAAAATTTTAAAAGTGTTAAGAGAACCAAAGGAAATAGCCGTGGTGCATGTGAGGGGACACCAAAAGGGATTAGATTATCGAATTAGAGGAAATAATTTAGCAGATAAGGAGGCTCAGGAAGCAGCCTTGAGGATTGAAACTGTTAAAATTAATCATACACAAACAAGGGAGGACACTAGTGGAAGAGGATAAGAGGAAAAGGAGAAAAAGTTTACGCTGGAGGAACAAGCAAAATTAGAGAAAATAGGAGCTAGAGTGGAACAAGGGAAATGGACATTACCTGATGAGCGAGAGATGTTGCCAAAAGCTTACGCTAGGCAGGTATTAGAACGCTTACACGCGCAAACACATTGGGGTACAAAAGTGTTAAGTGATCATTTCCTTAAACAGTTTGGCTGTATTGGAATTTTTTGAAATAGCAAGGCAAATTACACAAGGGTGTTTAACTTGTCAAAGGGCAAATAAGGCCGTGTTTCAACAAGTGGCCATGGGAGGAAGAAAACTAGCTTATAGACCGTTTGAAAGGATTCAAGTCGACTTTACCAAATTACCAAGAATAGGAAGATTGAAATATTTGTTAGTTATAGTAGACCATTTAACACGATGGGTCGAAGCCTATCCTGTAGCAAGAGCGACAGCTCAGACGGTGATAAAATTTTACTAGAACACCTAATCCCCAGGTATGGGATAATACAATATATTGATTCTGATCAAGGCACTCGCTTTACTTCTAAAATTATAAAATCCTTGTGCCAATCATTAGGTATTAAATGGGAATATCATACCCCATGGCATCCTCAAAGTTTGGGAGTAATAGAAAGAATAAACCAAACAATAAAGCAAGAGCTAGCGAAGCTAATGGTTGAAACACAGATGCCATGGACTAAATGTTTACCGCTAGCCCTTCTTAACATAAGGATCAAACTGCACAGTGAGACTGGATTATCGCCATATTAGGTTTTATACGGCATGCCCTATCTCCGAGGGAAACAATGTAGTGGAAGATTATAATATTCGGAAATATGTTATCATTTTAGGAGAAAGGTTGAAAGAACTAAGAGATATAGGAATAATGGCACAAACCCTACCTTTGGGGTTTGCAATCCATCAATTCAAACCAGGGGATAAGGTACTGATCAAAACTTGGAAGAAAGAAACTTTAGTTCCTTCATGGGAAGGACCCTTTGTTGTATTGTTAACTACAGATACTGCCATCCGGACCGCGGAAAAGGGGTGGACGCACGCGACTCGAGTAAAAGGACCCATGAAAGACTGGAAAGTTATTTTACAACCTGGAACCACAAAAATAACATTAAAAAGGGAATGAACGTATGAGAAATGATCACGAATTAAAGACTATAGCATTAAGCAATTATCGGGCAGGACTAAGTTTATGTCCACTCTGTAAACCATGTTGTATGATTATTGAGGGTTAGGTGTAACCTGTGTAACAAATATATCATTTCCCACAGAGGCTAACAGGGACGTTTTCAAATTCAAAGCTGAAGTTTCCTCTGCATTCAGTGTGGACAGACTACTCCTATAGGAGATTTCTGGTGGGTAAGATTTATTACTGTCATCGAAATAAAGAAGTCCGCTTGAGAAGGGGGAGAGGGCAAGACCGGGTGGGGATTCTCAGTCGCGACCAAGTAAGGCCAGTCAAGGACGAGCACCCCTTGTAGCTGATGCCTCCGACCATGAGATCCCTTACCGGACCTCTCCTGATTTTACTCGGACTCACCAACCTGGTGACAGGTAATCAAAATTGCACCGAGTGCATAAGAACCGCCCAGCACGGACGAGTAAGTAATAAAACATTAATGTACCACACCTATTACGAGTGCAAAGGGAAACAGAACGGGAGTTGTATATACAATGGAACACAATATAAGAAATGCTCGGTGGAAAATGATACTGTTTGTTACGATCCAAAGGAACTTCTTTATCAATAGTGGGTAGAAATGAAAACAAATTCGGAAGTAGGAAGATTAATTGGAATAAGTAAGGATATGGCCAATTTGAGCACATCAGTATCGGTAATTTTTGATGCATGCGATATTATAGATGATGATCTGGATATTAATTGTGGGAGTGTAGAGTGGAGATGATACTATAGTAATCAACCAAAATATATTTGCCCAGGTGGAGGTGGACGTCAATGTCAGATAAATCCTGATTATGTACCTAGTCAAACGGTGAGATATCAGTCAGCACACCTATGTGGAAGAAGGGGATGGTCTTGTGTATGTTAGGATACTGCAAGCTGGGGATATGACAGCCAATGTGGGGATTTACAAGCTTCAATCACAAGGGTACAAACAGACCATAATTGTACAACCTGTACCTGTAATTTAGTAAATTTAACCCTTATAAATTTAGAAATTTGGAAACAGAAAAAAATAACCAAAATTGGACTTAAGATATATGGACCTGGAGAAGACCCAGGTGTAGTTATTAATATTGAAATGAAAGAAAAGAGAATCGGTGCAGCATAGACTGTTATTTAAGTCATTTTGTCATGAAATGGAAACAGGAACGAAATATGAAATTCCCACAGTGGCTAAAAATCTATTTGTAAATCTTGCTGAGAACATTGCTAAGTCACTAAATGTAACTAATTGTTATGTATGTGGTGGAACTAATCAGGAGAGAATTGGCCCTGGGAGGCCCAAGAGAGCAACATACCAGACCCTAATGTTTAGAACATATCAACTCAGGTCAGGAAACAACAATGGATATTACAAACCAGCATAATAAGAAGAAGCTGTTGGCAAAATGACGCTGGGAGTAAACCAGTCGGATATTTAGTATGTGAAGGGGGATATAACTGGAATAGTACTTACCAAAAGTAGGATAAATGGGGCACTGCCCAAGAAATAAGTAAAAATCATGCGAATTGGACCAACGGAACCACTATTGATAAAGGGTGGTCAAGTCCAGAAGGGCAATATTGGATCTGTGGAAAATTTGCATATACCCGATTACCAAAAAATTGGACCGGAGCGTGCGTGTTAGGAACTATACGGCCAAGCTTTCTCTTATTACCTATAAACCGAGGAGAACGCCTAGGGGTACTGGTATATACAGATGCATTAGAAACTCACAACTGAAGGGAAAAAAGAGAGCTACAAATAGGAAAATGGAAAGATAATGAGTGGCCACCTGAAAGAATAATAGCATATTATGACCCAGCGACATGGGCAGAAGATGGGTCCTGGGGATATAGGACCCCCATTTATATGTTGAATAGAATAATCAGGTTGCAAGCTGTAGTAGAAATAATTGTAAATAAAACGGGTAATGCTCTAGGATTGGTGGCTAAACAAAATACTAAAATGCGTACAGCCCTATATCAAAATAGACTCGCACTAGACTATTTACTAGCACAGGAAGGAGGAGTCTGTGGAAAATTTAATCTCACAAATTGTTGTTTAGAGATAAATGATGAAGGAAAAGCCATCAATGAATTAGTAAGAGAAATGAAAAAAGTAGCCCATGTGCCAGTCCAAACGTGGAATGGAATAAATGTCCAAGGACTATGGACAACGTGGGAAAATTTATTCTCAGGAAACTGGGTAACAAAAATCATTATCGTTTTGTTAGGATTGTTTGGAGGTATGTTAATAATACCATGTCTAATTCCTTGTCTTTCACAAGCTGTAGCTTCTGCCATTAATGGAATGAAATTTACAGCCACTCCAATAGAACCAACACAGAGTGAGAGAAAACATGTTTTAATGTTGGTAAAACATATAGAGGAACCCGAGTTAATACCCATCAAACAAACTTTAAATAAATTTTACACGAATCACAGTGGTGAAAAAGAAAACGGGGGATTGTGAGGAACGAGCGATTCGTGTAAAGAAAATCTAGTGAATATAAGCTTGAAGCAAATGCCATTTATATTGAAATAAAGGAATATATGTAGGGCATGACCATAAACAGGGGAGTGGCAGTCTTTATGTAACTTCCTGATAAGTATAGTTTGGGTAACTCCCTTGATATGTGTAGCTTATGTAGCCTCCTGATATGTAAGTTAGTTCCTGATATACTAGTGCAAACCAGTGTTGTAAATAACCGCAGAAATGTCAAGAAAATGTATAGCCAAATAAGGTAGCATAATATAAGTGGAATAACGGAGCGCCTGCACAAACAGAGAGGTCATGTAGAGTGCACTGACGAAGAGGAGCATCTTCCTCCCAACGACCACCGGACGACCACCTAGAAAAAGATGAAGCATGCGCAGACCGGGGAAGTGGTGACGTACTTAAAGAAAGAGTCATCTTCCAAGAAAAAGGCGGAGAAAGGCAAGAAACGAAGCCTAGAGAAGTATAAAGGAAGGAACTGTAAGAAGTGAAGGTGTGCATCTTGGTGGAGCGGAGACTCCCGGCGCACCCAGCGCTGTTTGCTTGCCTCTATTCGTTTAATAAATTGCAAACTTAAATTGGAATCCTGTTTGGGACTAAATCATTTATCACAAAACCATTCTTCAAGCAGCTGCAGGCTGCAGCTACTGCAGTGCCCTGACCCTCCACTTCCCCAGGCTAAACAAGCCGTTGTTAAAAATAAATATATTAAGGTCTGCGCCCGCGATCCTGCAGACACCGCCCCCCCCCGCGACACACGCGCGCTCAGACTCACTCAGCCACCCCCGCCGCGCGCGCGCGCTCCCCCTCCCTGCGCTACAGCTCCGGACCCGCAGGCCGGTGGGTGCGGCCCCCCCCGGCCGGAGACTCTCCGGCGCCCCGGAGCAGCGGGGGGCAAGGGGGGCTGCAGCCCCGCGCGCCCCGCTGCCCGGCAACCGGCCCCCCGGGCGGCGGGGGAGGGAGCCTGGCGCAGAGGCTGGCTGGGGGAGGGGGGATGGCGGCGCTTTTCGGAGGTTTCTGTTTGGGTCGGTTGGGTTGGGGGTTTTTTTCTCTTTTCGTTTTTCACCTCCCCCGCCGTTCGCGTTCGTTGGTTTTCACCGCGCGGCGGCGGCGGCCCGCGCGCAGCGGGGCTGTTGTGCCAAACGCGGGTTCCGTCACCCGGTGCGCAGAGCGCCGGGAAACACACGGAGTCGAGACGGCGGCTTTTCTTCCGCCCCTGCGCCGAGCTGGGTGCCGGTGGTAGGCCCACAAAGCTGGCGCGCCTCGGTTAACGCAGGGAAAATATTTCTACGCTCCGAGCAACAAGTCACCGTTATTTTTTTGAGAGCTGGCGCAGGCGCCCTTGCGCCTGTTGGTTCCCGCAAGCCTCGTCTCCACGGCGACAGCGTCCTCCTTTTTTACTGCGCGTGCCCCGTGAGGAAGGGGCTTCTGTGGGTAGGGGTCTTCCCCTACCGGAGGGCAGGCTTGTGCTATGCCGAGTCGATGTTAATTAGATGTTACTTAGGATAGTTCACTCAAAGGTCGGCAGTTGCGTTCCCTTTGCGGTTGCCTTGTTCCTTCCCTCAGGCTTGCGCCTCGTTGACTCCTGACAGAGCCTAAACAATACCCCCGCTTTGTGCCTCGCATACCTTCAGCAGGGTGACTGACCGACGGACTGGCCGACCGACGGACTGAGGACGAAAGGCGGGAGGGGGGCACGGGTGCGGCAGGGACGCCGCGGGGTCCTAAAGTCTCCCGCCTTCCTTCCTTCCCCGGGCCGGCAAAACTGCTGGCGGAAGGGGGAGGGGGGGTGTCTCCGTGTGTGCGTGTGGCCGCGGGCGAGGGGTTCGTGCCGGGGCCGGTTTGGGAGCGTGTGTGGCGGGTGTGCACGCAGTAAGAAACGAAAAAGTCTGGTAACGCTGTGGACAACGCCGCCTTCTCTGCTACAGCCTGCGCTGTGGCCCGCCTCGGTGTCCGCCTGCGGGCGATGTGCTCGGCTCGGCTCCCGGTTGAAGCCGTCCCTGGGAAAGCAGCAGCCCCGTGCCTCGGCCTGGGCAGAGACCTGCGTCCCCGAGGCCGGGCTCCGGCTGCCGGAGAGGTGGGCCGCGCCTCTCGCTAGCGGCCGTCGGCGTGTCCGTCGCCAGCGGGATGCGTTCCAGTGGTGAGCAGCGCCCAGAGGACAGGCCCAGCAGCCTCAGGCAAAGCGGGGTCGCTGCTTTGCTGATGGTGGTGTCCGAAAAGGCGGTTTCGTTTCCCGGCGTGCGATAGGCCAGTCTCACACACCGAGACGAGATACCGGTTTATTCCAGACCTGCGCAGAGCTGGGTGCTGGGTGGTAGGCCCACAAAGCTGGCACCCCGCGGTTAACACCCGGAAAATATTTGTAGGTTTCTAGCAACACTTACCAGTATTCTTAAACATACCTCAGCTGCCACCACGTTTACACATAAGCAGATTAACTTCTGGCGGCCTTGTAGCAATGGGGCTCGCTGCGGTGGGGTGGGGAGGGCGGGCGGCTGGGGCTGGGCACCGCCGCCTCTGCCTGGTCCCCGGTCCCCGGTCCCCGGTGGTGAGAGAGAAGAGTAAGAAAAGGTAAGGGGGAGGGAGGCTAGATAAATAAATAGCTAAAAAAATGACAATCAAAAAGAAACGGGGGGTGTGCAGGGTGCGTGTGGGTGTCTTTACACAGAACTCTCCGGGGTGAGGGCAGGCGGGCGGTTTGGGAGGAGGGAGTGGGGAGAGCAGGTTTAGGACAAATGCTGATCTGGCACTCTCTGCTAATTCTTGATGGATTAACATACACCGACCTATGGTTAATGAATGTAATAAATAATTCATTAACCGGTAATTAATATACGAAGTAATGATTAGCGATAGAGCAATACAGATTAATATTTACTGGAATTAACATCCAGTGGATTAAGATCACGTTAATAAGGAACTACTTTACTGATAACAAGTTCTAGGTGAGGAACAGAGCCGTCGTGTAGCACGTGTAATTAATGATAATTAATAATGATGAATTGATAGTAGATAATTACAACAGTAAATCAGAGTGATGATAAAGAAAAAAAAAATACATGATAAGTAACTGGAGGACAGTAGTGTTAATGCAGTACCACAAAATACTAATAAATAAAATAATCGATCTTAATAGGTAACGACTGTTATTAATAAGTAATTATTAATGATTGATTTAGACTAATTTGATTAATAAAAACTTAATCAGTTCATTAATTTTTTATTCATTTATTTGTTGTAGACCGATAGATACTATATAACTCAAATAGCATCGATCAATAGGAATGAATATTTAATAAGAATTTCAGTTATTAATAATGGTCAGCTTACTTACGTTTGATGGAGGTCTTTGTGGCCTTGCCGTAGAACATCAGGCTGCAAGGCTTTCCCCTCATCCCAGACATCACTCAACAATAGTCAGTTATGAGACTGTCTGACTGCAACCCATCAGGGTTGCTTTTGAAGAGGAGCGTGTTGCTCCAGTCAAACCCTGCTACTCCCTACAGACCCACAGTGGTTTCCCACATTATCCACCCTGTGACCTTAGTCACAACTCACTAAGAGGAACATTGTGTAATTTGTATTTAGGTGGGTCGAGGCATTCATCTCTCCTTCCTGTGTTTTCATCCTCTCTTGTTGGTTGGTAATTTATTGTTGGGATCACTCTGCACGGCTCGACCTTAAGGAGAAGGAGCTGCAGCATTGAGAAGCTGGTAAACAGCTAGATATCTGCACGGCTCGGCCTTGATGAGAAGGAGCTGCAGCATTGGGAAGCTGGTAAACAGCTGGACATCTGCAGGGCTCGGCCTTGAGGAGAAGGAGCTGTGGTAAACAGCTAAGAAGCAGCGCTGTATAAGAAAAACAGGATGGAACCCGGACCACGTAGCAGTAACCGCAAGTAGGAGGAGTATGATAATGCAATCTTTAGGGCTAAGCCAATGATTGTAAGACAAGTATGCATAAGGTAGAACTTAGTGTATAAATATGTGTAAGGTTTTGCAATAAAGTTGAAGCTTGCCTTATCACTCATATTGAGTCGACTGCTTGCCTTCCCTCGCTCGTCGCAATTTATAATAGGGGATGGTATTAAAGGGATGTATTCAGGATCATAGATGTGAATCCTCTTAACACGCATGGTTACAGCTCTAGTTATCATAGATTTCACACGTGACAATCAAATACGGACAATAACAATCATTATGATAAACATTAATACATACTGGGTTAGACTATGATCCCATCCACTAACTTTTAATCTGAGCCAACTGAAAATATTTTAAATCCACCTCGTTCATTGCCAGTTGCTTGGTTTCATCTTCTCATTGAGCTCATGGGTTTGGTCCACAGTTTTTTGCATTTCATCTCTAGCTTGATGCAGAGTAGCGGACACATTTGGAATTGACAGCAGGTTTTGCCAGGATAGGTGTTATTCAGCCATCCACAAACGCTGTTCTCCTTTAGTAGTACCATATTCAATGCTAATTGATTTTCTAAAGTCATCTGTGAGGCTGCTCGTGGGTACAAGCTGGGTGTTGCTTAGCCTTGCTGGCTGGCTGCATACAATTAGCTAGAGTCTCTCCTTGCCATGGTAGATTTTCTAGATATAATCAATTTTCAATTATCACAGCCGAAGAAGTCCAAAACAATCCCATTGCTAAGCTTACTCTCATCCCTGCTGTATAATAGCTTGGCCGTGACACGGAGGGCAATACATTTCTCTTTGTTCTGTACCCTCTTGGTTTCATGAATGACTACAGTGAATGACTCCTGAGTATGATTAAAAGCTATTATGGGAGATAAACTTGTGGAATTCCTAAAGTGCATTCTAACCCATCCCAATAGGGTTGACTGTAATCTGATATCTCTTCATTAGAACATACCCATACGGTCTCAAGCAGTGCAGGATACATTAGAGTGGTACTTGTGCTCTTTACTACTGGCTCATGAGTCTTGCATCCGTTTTTTATAATGTTGGGAAGGAATCCTACATTTACTAGCCATGTGTTTAGAGGATTCTATCTGACATGCTGTCTGTAAGCTAGGGATTGGAGCACTGTAATTGTGGCACAGGCATATACTTCTTAAGGCGTGATGGAGGTCTGAGGCAAACGGTATCCATAGATAATCATCCATATTGTAACAATTTATCTTGTTTATACAATTCCATAGCCTGTCTGGTTCCAATGACATGGTATAATGGGGTCTCTTCACCCATTGTTTAAAACGTCTTTTATGATCAGGGGTGGTCCATATGCAAGAAACATTACTAGATTGTGGGCCACATGCAGATCCATACTTAGAGGTGTGAAATATGTTCATCTGATTCGTGTGATGAAGTGTAATCTTCTGGACTTTTATGGATTTCTCCTGCACCATAAAAAGGGGTGTTTTACAGGAGAAGGTTAAACTACTTGGCTCGTATATCAGCTCAAACCAGTTTGACCACTGACCGCATAGTATTGTGTAAAGAAAGTGCATGCATAAGGTTTGGGGTCATCCTGGGGGCACGCCGAGGAAGATTCGAGAAGACTCTAGCAGGAGAAGAGGGCATGCGCCGAAGAAGACACGCCTATTCATGAATATGTATTAACGGAGAGGATATAAACCAGGAACAGGAACTGAACCGCGTGCGTCTTGGTGGAGCGGAGACTCCCGGCGCACCCAGCGCTGTTTGCTTGCCTCTATTCGCTTAATAAATTGTAAATTTGAATTGGAATCCTGTTTGGGACGAAATCATTTATAACAATTGGGGGCTCGTCCGGGATGGTCTTGGTTCCTGAATTCTGACTTGATCTAGGAGGGGCGCCCCACCTTTTGGTGGCTCCTGATCGGGTCGGGTCGGGACTAACGCCATCCTGAACCTGAATAGGGGCAAGCAAAGAATTTGATTTTTTATGAGCTCCCTTGCCGGCTGCAGCAGTTTATTTTGCCCGTAATTCTGCGCGCGAAGATCCGAACGAAGACGACGGAGTCGTAAGTATTTAAGGTGTATACCGTTCGGTTGGGTGGGATTCGGTTGCCTGTGTGTGTAAGAGTGTGACTGAGACGGAACCTCGTTCCGAAGCGATTGTGGAGGTCTTCTAACCGCGGTTCCAATCTCCCGCGAGGGACTTGGCCGGTGAAGGACCGAAGTGATTCTTATAGGATTCGTGGGTGGGTGATAGGTCCTAAACCCCCTGCAAGACACTCTTACTGGTAGCCAAGGGCTGTAGGAATTGCCACAGTAAAAATTCCTAGATGGGTCAGACGAAATCGAGACCCCAGGACCAGAAGAAAGGGAGCGAATTACTAGAAATACCTCCGGAGAGTCCACTAGGAATAATGATTGAAAATTGGAATGATAGGGGCCCCAGAAAAGGAAAAAGTAAATTAAAATTAGTTCAATATTGTATGGTAGAATGGCCAAAAGAACCTTTGAGACCACATGTCTTTTGGCCCGTTTTTGGATCTTTTGAAGACTGGATCTGCCAGGCCTTAAATATATATGTTAATTCAAAGGAACCTTTTAGTCAGGAGGAAAGTGATTATGCAGGATTATGGGACAGAACTTTACGTTCTTTTCCAGCCTCAATACTTACATTAAAAACAGATGAAAAGTTTGAGGAAGAAGAAGAGGGGAAAAGTGAAAAGGAAAAAGATGATAAATGGGAGCCACTGGATAACCTACCGCCTCCATGTTCTAATAATCCATCTCCGGCGGCGGCTCCCCCTCCGGTGGCCGTAGTACCTCTCTCTGTACCACCGTTGCCCCTGTCTCCACCACCAACAGCACCGGAATTAGATCGACCTCCGGCTGCATGTACGAGAAGTAGGACTGCTGTATCTCAGGGAGCTTCTCTATATCCCTTACGAGAAGTACCCCTCGGAGGCAATCAGGGAGGCATCGGGTTTGTGGCAGTCCCGTTAAATACCACAGACGTAAGAAATTTCAAGAAAGAAATGGGGACCCTATTAGATGATCCCCTCGGAGTAGCTGAAAAATTGGACCAATTCCTAGGCCCCAATACTTATACCTGGGAAGAAATACAGTCCATTTTAGGGATCCTATTCACTGTTGAGGAAAGGGGAATGATTAGACAAGCTGGAATGAGAATTTGGGAAAGACAGAGTCAGGCAGGACCCCCGGGAGATCAGAAATGGCCAAATGTGGATCCCCACTGGGATCATCAACAACCCCCAGGAAGACAAAATATGAGGGATTTGAGAACGTTAATCATACAGGGAATAAGGGAAGCGGTTCCCCGAGGGCAAAACATTACTAAAGCATTTAATGAACAACAAGGGAAAGACGAATCTCCAACAGAATGGTTGGAGAGGTTGAGGAAAAACCTACCAATGTATTCTGGAATTGATCCGAATACAGTGGCTGGGACCGCACTCCTTAGAACACAATTTGTAGCTAAATCCTGGGGGGATATAAGAAGGAAATTAGAAAAATTGGAGGATTGGCAAGAAAGAGGATTAGAGGAGTTACTTAGAGAAGCCCAGAAAGTCTATGTTAGGAGGGACGAAGAAAAACAAAAAGCAAAAGCAAAAATTTTTGTAGCAGCAGTAAGGGGAAGTCAGAAAAATAAGACGACTCCTGGAGAGAAAAGGGAAAAAAGAATAGAGCAGACACCCTGGGGACAGCCTTATCGAGGAAGATTTACAATTCCCGTCTGTTACTACTGTAACAAGAGGGGACATGTTCAGAAGAACTGCCGTCAGCGGGAACAAGATGAGAAGATGTTCAAAGAAGATTAGGGGTGTCGGGGGCTCTGTCTTCTGGGGACTTCAACATCAACAGAGCCCTTGATAAAATTATTAATTGGTCCCCATAAAGAGGAAGTTTTATTTTTAGTGGATACAGGGGCCGAAAAGTCAACCATTCAAAAACTTCCAAAAGGAATAGAAAAAGGGAAGAGTTACGTGTCAGTAGCAGGAGCAAAAGGAGAGCCTTTTAAAGTAAATATATTGAAAGATGTAGAAGTAGAAACAGAAAAGAAAATTTGTCTTAATGATTTACTTTTGCTCCCTGAAGCGGAATACAATTTATTAGGAAGGGATTTGATTTTGAAGTTAAACTTGAGCATTCAGAGTCAAGGGGACAAATTGCAGATTAAATTATACACTTTAACACAAGAGGATGAAGAAGCTATTAACCCCTCAGTGTGGTATAAGGAAGGGGAAACTGGAAAGACAAAATGGACCCCATAAGCATTCAAATAATAGATCCGCACCGCCCAATTAGAATCAAGCTATACCCTATACCTATGGAGGGTCGAAAAGGATTAAAACCTGTAGTTGACAGACTTTTGGTAAAAGGAACCCTAGAACCATGTATGTCACCTTGTAACACGCCCATTCTTCCCGTAAAAAAGCCGGATGGGTCATACAGGATAGTGCAGGACTTAAGAGCTGTAAATCAGCGAACAATCACTAAATTCCCTGTGGTGGCAAATCCTTATACTTTATTGAGTCATATATCTCCCAAACATACTTGGTATAGTGTAATAGATTTGTAAGATGCTTTTTGGGCCTGTCCTCTGGATGAGGCATCCAGAGATTATTTTGCCTTTGAGTGGGAGGACCCCGAAACAGGACAAAAACAACAATTAAGATGGACTGTGTTACCACAAGGGTTTACGGAGTCACCAAATCTATTTGGACAAACTTTAGAAAAAATTCTACAAGATTTCACAATACCTAAGGAGGTAAAATTATTGCAATATGTGGACGATTCATTAGTAGCAGGAGAAACTGAAGAGGGGATCCGAAAAGCCACCATTAAATTGTTAAATTTTCAAGGGGAAAAGGGATTAAAGGTGTCCCGATCAAAGCTACAGTTTGTAGAACAAGAAGTAAAATATTTAGTACATTGGCTGAGTAAGGGAAGGAAGAAGTTAGATCCTGATAGGGTATCTGGGATTCTATCCTTAAGACCCCCACAGACTAAAACGGAAATTAGGCAAATACTGGGATTATTAGGATATTGTAGACCATGGCTTGAAAATTATAGTGATAAAGTAAAATTCTTATATGAAAAATTAACTAATAACCAACTTAAGTGGTTTATTGAAGATGATCAGAGATTTGAGGAAGTAAAAAGGGCATTAATACAAGCACCTGTATTGAGCCTCCCAGATCTAGAAAAACCTTTCTATCTCTTTGTGAATACATCAAGCCAGACAGCATATGGAGTTCTTACTCAAGACTGGGCAGGAATCCAAAAAACCCATGGGGCATTGTTCTAAGTTACTTGATCCAGTAAGCAGAGCATGGCCTGCTTGTCTCCAAGCTTTGGTTGCTACAGCATTATTAATAGAGGAAGTTAGGAAGATTACCTTTAGTGCTCCTTTAAAAGTGTATACCCCACACAATGTCAGAAATGTTTTACAACAAGAAGCGGAAAAATGGTTAACGGACAGCCGGACCCTAAAGTATGAAGCAATACTAATAGACTCCCCTGACTTAGAACTGAGGGTGACTTCTGCTCAGAGTCCAGCACAATTTTTGTTTGGAGAACCATCAGAGGAATTACAACATAACTGTTTAGAGGTAATTGAGACCCAGACTAAGGTGAGACCAGATCTAAGAGATGCTGAGTTGAAAAATGGAGAAGCGCTGTTTATAGATGGCTCCTCCCGAGTGGTAGAAGGGAAGAGAAAATCGGGATATGCAATAATTAACAAGGACTTAGAAATTGTGGAATCAGGACCTCTGAGTCCATCATGGTCAGCTCAGGCTTGTGAGCTGTATGCCCTATGTAGGGCCCTGGAATTATTAAAAGGAAGAAGCGGGACTGTATTTACAGATTCTAAATACGCATATGGGGTGGTCCACACTTTTGGAAAAATTTCGGAAAAAAGAGGTTGGATTAATACTCACGGGAGGAATTTAATACATCAAGAATTAATAGTAAAAATTTTAAAGGCGTTAAGAGAACCAAAGGAGATAGCAGTGGTACATGTGAGGGGACACCAAAAGGGACTTTTGGTGATTACCGAACTAGAGGAAATAACTTAGCAGCTAAAGAGGCCCAGGAAGCAGCCTTGAGGACTAAAGTTGCCAAAATTAATGTCATACAAACAAAGGAGGACACCAGCAAAGAAGGACGAGAGGAAAGAGAGAAGGAGTTTACCCCAGAAGGACAAACAAAATTGAAGAAAATAGGAGCTAAATTAGAACAAGGAAAATGGGCACTGCCCGATGGGCGAGAAATGCTGCCAAAAGCCTACACCAGGCGATTATTAGAACGTTTGCATGCACAAACACATTGGGGTACAAAAGCGTTAAGTGATCATTTTCTTAAACAATTTGGTTGTATTGGAATTTTTGAAATAGCAAAGCAAATTACACAAGGTTGCTTAATTTGTCAAAAGGTAAATAAGACAGTGTTTCGACAAGCAGCCACGGGAGGGAGAAAAACAGCTTACAGACCTTTTGAGAAAGTACAAGTCCATTTCACTGAATTGCCTAAGGTAGGGAGGATAAAATATTTATTGGTAATAGTAGATCATTTAACACAGTGGGTAGAAGCGTACCCTGTAGCACGAGCTATGGCACAGATGGTGGTAAAAATTTTATTAGAACATTTGATACCTAGATATGGGATAATCCAGTACATTGATTCTGACCAGGGCACACACTTTACTTCTAAAATAATAAAACTATTATGTCAATCATTAGGTATTCAGTGGGAATACCACACTCTGTGGCACCCACAAAGCTCGGGGAAGGTAGAAAGAATGAATCAAACAATAAAACAACAATTGGCTAAATTAATGATTGAGACACAAATGCCCTGGACGAAATGTTTACCATTGGCACTTAACGAAAACATACAGTGAGACTGGAATATCGCCATATGAAATGTTCTATGGCATGCCTTATTTTCAAGGAATGCCTCTGGGGAACAATGTAATTGAGGATCATAGTATCCAACAAGATATAATTACCATTGGAAAAAGATTAAAAGAATGAAGAGAGATTGGGATGGTGGCCCAAACACCACCTTTAGGATTTGCAATTCATCAGTTAGAACCAGGAGATAAAATTCTGATAAAAACATGGAAAGAAGGAAACCTATCTCCCCTCTGGGAAGGACCTTTCCTTGTTTTATTCACTACAGAAACAGCTGTGAGAACTGCTGAAAAAGGATGGACACATGTGTCACGAGTGAAAGGTCCAGGGAAGGAGTGGAAGGTCACATCTGACTAAATTGCTGTGGGAATTTTATTGCGGCTACTCCTGTAATAGAAACAGGAGTGAAACATGAAATTCCCACAGTTGCTAAAAATCTACTTGTAAATCTTGCTGAAAACATTGCTAAGTCATTGAATATAACTAATTGTTACGTTTGTGGTGGAACAAATCGAGGTGAACGATGGCCATGGGAAGCTATGGAGAGCAATATAAGTAATCCCCAAGTTTGGAAAACAATGGGAAAGGGTAATAGGAAACAACAATGGGTACTCCAAACGAGTATCATCGGAAGGAGTTGTTGGCAAAAGAAGAACAGGAAAAAGGAGCTGGAACTAGAATTTGTCCTTGGTGTAGAAGGTGGTGTTTATTTGTAAGAACTGCAGGCTAACTGGCAGTTTTCTGTAGCCATAAAGCCTTGCAAATAAAGAGGATCGCCAGGCTCGGGCAAGTGCTCAGGTCTGGACAAACCACTGATCTAGCAAAGCTCTGGCCTTCACAAGCAGTGCTCAATTAATTTGGGTACTAAGAAAGCACCCCCTTAAAGGAAGGAAGAGGGCAAGACCGGAGGGGAACTGGTGTTGCGGCTTAAAAAGGGTCTGCCAAGGGCTGCAACCCCTTTGGGCTGTGACCGCCGACCACTATGGCCCTGACCGGACCTCTTCTAGTTCTACTTGGGGTGAGTTCCTTGACTCTGACTACGGCAAATAACTGTAGTCAATATTGGAACAAGTCCAGCTGGGGTTTACCCCAGAAAAATGGGAAAACTGAGGACCTTTTCTAATTGTACAGCCCGTACGTGTAATCAACAATAAAACCTAGTTTTTTCCTGTTACCCATAAATTAGGGAGAGCGACTAGGAGTCCAGGTGTATAACGAATGGCCTCCTGAGAGATAAACTTGGAATGGAATCAATCTAGGAGGATTTTGGGGAGATTTTATGGGTGGTGATTGGCTTACTAAAATCGGGATAGTTGTATTGGGGATATGTGGGGAATTGTTACTAGATTAATCTACTCGGTTATACAAGGAATGCAGATATCTGCAGTACTCAGTTGGAAACGAAAACACGAATCAATACTATAAAGAAAAAGATGGGGGATTGTGAAATATGTTCATCTGATTCGTGTGATGAAGTGTAACCTTCTGGACTTTTATGGATTTCTCCTGCACCATAAAAAGGGGTATTTTACAGGAGAAAGTTAAACTACTTGGCTGGTATATCAGCTCAAACCAGTTTGACCACTGACCGCATAGTATTGTGTAAAGAAAGTGCATGCATACGGTTTGGGGTCATCCTGGGGGCACGCCGAGGGAGATTCGAGAAGACTCTAGCAGAAGAAGAGGGCATGCGCTGAAGAAGACACGCCTGTTCATTAATATGTATTAGCAGACACGCCTATTCATGAATATGTATTAGCGAACAGGATCACGCTGAGGAAGATTCGAGAAGATCCTAGAAGGAGAAGAGGGCATGCGCCAAAGAAGACACGCCTGTTCATGAATATGTATTAACGGACAGGATATAAACCAGGAACAGGAACTGTACCGCGTGCGTCTTGGTGGAGCGGAGTCTCCCGGCACACCCAGCGCTGTTTGCTTGCCTCTATTCGCTTAATAAATTGTACATTTGAATTGGAATCCTGTTTGGGACTAAATCATTTATAACACAGATAATTAATCAGACTGAAATTAGCGGTATCATTAGAGGAACATGGAAAGCTTTTAGGGCAAAGCACTCTATAACTACAAATCCCTTGGTGAGATATAATAAAGGTTATCATAGCTTTGTACGGGCGCTTTTCCCATCACGAGGAGTAGTACAGCTATGTGAAATATGTTCATCTGATTCGTGTGATGAAGTGTAACCTTCTGTCCTACGTATCCTTGTATGACCGCAAGCCTAAGTCTAGCAGAGTGGTTAATGTATATAATGTAATACATTGTAAACTTCAATTGGAATCCTGTTTGGGACTCAGACGTTTATCTCAGCTAGAAAAAGCAATAGTTAGCTTGTTGGCAGAAATGGAAATTATCGCCAATTATCGTATACATACGGAGGGGTTAACGGATGGAATTTTGGCCTGTGAGAAAACTGCAGTTAGAATATCAGAAAATGGATGGCTGGGTAAGAAACAGATACTATGCTGGGTGAGAGAAAACAGCCCAAGAGATAAGAAAGTTGATCAAGGTTAGGGGAGGATGGGGAAGACATGCAGTAACGGAGGAATATAAAGCACAATTCACAATTTTGTTTGCCTTGTAACATTCTGCTATTGGCTTGAGCATGGTTGATATGTGACTGCTGGATTACGGTAATATGCCACATGAACAAAGCCTACGAACCAACAGACAGGGTGGCTGGGGCACGTGCAGCACGTCTGGCCAGCGGGCGCGTATGCCATAGGCTCTCTGTGTTGAAAGGTGGCAACCAAGGCGTGTTCTGACACTCGCTGGCCACGTGTGTCGAAACTCGTTCCTCTGCAAATGTATAAATACCGGGATTTCCCAAAGGGCAGTGGGCCGGTGTACGGCAAGGCCACCGTTGCCTCCGTGGGGACGCCCACGTAAAGCTGGCACCTACCGACTGCTGGGCTGAGTTCGTGGTGCAGGACGATAAAAGAATGTACAGATGGTCCATCTTCCTCACAGTCCTCGGGTTGCGAATGAACCATCAGGTTTTGTTTATAGATAAACAAAAAGGGGGTGATATTGGGATCACCCTGCATGGCTCGACCTTAAGGAGAAGGAGCTGTGGCATTGAGAAGCTGGTAAACAGCCGGACACCTGCAGGGCTCAACCTTGAAGAGAAGGAGCTGTGGTAAACAACTAAGAAGAAGCAAAGGAGCGCGTGGACATACAGAGGCGACCAATCCTGCCTCTGTGAGAGTCGCGTGGACTTAAAGCAATAGCCAACCGGGTAGCACTTTTAGGTGCGTGAACGGGCTGTATTTGTATAAAAAGCACGCTACGCTAACAATAAAGGTCTTTGGCCTGAAGCCCTGCCACAGTCCGTGCCCTATTACTCCAGACTCCTGAGCAATTTTTTCTCCAGGCTTAACAGTCCCAGACCTCTCAGCCTTCCGTCCTATGGAAGATGCTGCGGTCCCTTAAATCAGCTTTGTGGCCCTTTGATAGCCTTGCTTTAGCAGGTCAACAACTTTCTTGCACTGGGGAGCCCAGCACTGGACACAGCACTCCAGATGTGGCCCACCGGTGCTCAGTGGAGGAGAAGGTTAACTTCCCTCCATCTGCCGGCAATGCTTTTCCTAATGCAGCCCAGGAGGCTGCTGGCCTTTGCTGCGAGGCTGCATGGCTGGCTCATGCTCAGCTGCTTGCCCTCCAGGACCCTAAGGTACTTCTCTGCAGAGCTGCTATCTAGCCAGTCAGCCCCCAGCATGATGTCCACAGTGTGGCTGGATGACAGGCTGTCCTCCCCCGGGGACTTTCTCAGCAGCAGCTTGTCCTTCTTGGAGATCGGCTTCACCTCTGTCACAGGCCCCACGCATTGCTGCAAGAGTCACCTGGGACAGCAAACCCCTCTCCTGCCAGGGCTGCACAGCCCAAGGCCGTTTTCTGTCTGGTCTTGGGGACTGCAGCTTTTGCTCTCGTTGTGAGAACCTCCTTCATCATTATGTTGCCTCCTGCCATCCACTCCAGCACACATCGGCTGTGAAGCCTTTCCACACAAAGAGGGCCAATCTTTTGGTATCAGGTGTCCATGTGACAAATCTGCCCTTGGCCCTGGTGCCACATCTGAGGTGCTACAGGCCTAATGTGCACCAAAGCCCACAGCCTGGAGCACAGACAGCAGGAGGACAACATGCCATCGCAAAGCTGTGACGTTAGGGGAGCAAGAGCCAAGACGGAAAAGGACAGCTCCCACAGCTTTTGTGACTGACGGAGATACAACATCTTTAGGTGAGACTAACAGGGAAGGCGAGAAGTGGAGGATGCCCTGCTTGCTACCAGAGCAGGTCAGATGTGTGGATGTTCTCTATGGGACATGCAACAGGTTAGGCGGGATCTTGTGTGTGGGTCAGCTTCTAACTGTGCCACCCAGTCTGAGGCTCACCTGGACCTTGTACTCCCAAAAGAGGAAAAGTTGGTCAGGGATGGGAAGACCAGTTTCAGCCTTGGTTGTAGTCACCATGAAACTGTGGTCTCCCAGATCTGCACAGAAGCGGGGAAGGAGAGTAGCCGAGCACAGACCCTGCACATGCGGGAATGAGAACTTGGCCTACTGAGGGCACTGGCAGGTGGGATCCCATGGGGGCAGTGTCAGGGCCCTGAGAGCATCCACAGGCCTTCAGGACCCTAATCAGCCTCACCTGGGGCCTCCATCCACACCTCTGTCCATGGGCCCAGGAGACCATTGAAGACCAGGCCTGAGTTTCAGCCCCAGCTTGATCGATGCTCTAGGTGTACTGGTCTCCAGACATAGCCTTGCCTGTCCATCGACCTTGTTCACTTGTACGTGAAGAGTCTCTTCCCAGCTTGATTCTTTATGGGGTGTACAATGGATGACACTGTGGCCCTCCAAGTGCCAGAGCCCAGGTGAGTCACAGAGGCCTAGGGCCTTTCTCCTTCCTTTCTTCCCATCACTTGATCAGCTTTTGGGAGGAGAGGAAGGAAAAGCAGATGAGGTTTCTGGGTGCCAATGACTGAAAGGATGGAGCAGAGCCATCACATGTGAAATGATCTAAAGCCTAGGCTAGTTCAAAACTGTTATCTTCTGTTCCTATATCTGAGGCCTTCTATCTTCAGGAAGAACCTGGAAGCTCCGAGATCCCTCCATCTTGCCCTCTTTTAGCAATTCAGTTGACCGTACCCAAGTCAGAGGCTTTCCTTCAGTTCTGTTTACAGTGTAAAGCACCCCATGGTCTGGAGATATGGCAGGATAGTTGCATAAGGATCCCACTCCTTTGGACAAGAAGATGGATGTTCCCGGGAGGATGGATGTTCTCAGGGGGCATGACGTACCAATAGCTGTGTTCAGGGAGCTGGTCAAAGGCCTTGTCTCCATTTCTGTAACGGCGGCACAGATGCCTGGTTCATGTGTAAACTCTTTCTCCGGATTCTGGCATTTAGCGAGCAAGCTGGTCTGACCTCAGAGCTGGCCCTGCTTGGAGCCAGTGCAACACCAGAGACCTCCTGACCCTCCTTCCACCCTGAATTGTCCTGTGATGTAGAGACCCTCTCCTCCAGCTTAGTCTCTTCTCATATGACATGTGGCAAGGCACAGGCCTGTTGGGAAAGAGACTGCTGCGAGGGGGTCTCTAGTCCAGCCTCCAGGCTGGCCGTGACTTTGCGGCGCTGAAACTTGAAGAGCTCCAAAGGTGGAGATCATGGCAACGCTCCTCCTAGTCCATTTTATTTTTCCTGAGGTTCAGCCTAAAGCTCCCAAGAGGCAGCTTGTGGCTGTTCCTTCTGTCGTATCAATGGTGACTGCAGAGAACAGGTTGGCTCCGTTATCCCTCCAGGCAGGTGCAGGCTCTTGCTAGGTAAACCCGTGCCTCCACTTCAGCAGGCTACAGACACCCAGCTCCCTCAGACTCTCCCCACAGCTCATCCTTTAGGCCCTTCACTTCAAGTTGGCAGACCTCCTCCAGACACTCCACTCTCCTTTCGAAATGTGAGAACCACTGACTCATATGGCATTGTCACAGTTCCCAGATACTTCACCTCAGGACACTCCTTAGTCAGTCAGGTCCCTGTCCATGCTGCTGCATGGAGTTGTTTCTGAGCTTTTCCTTCAAAACCTTGAGGTTTCTGCTGGCCAAATCCCAGGTGTGCCAAGGTCCCTCTGGACTGAACCTCCAACAGTCCAGCTTTTAAAGTATGCGTGCCAACGGCCATCCTGAGTCGTGGTGCCTCTAACAAGATCAGAACTTAAGTAGCTGCAGGACACTACAGAGAAGAAAAGAGTACTGGCGTTAAGTTGAGTTGCAATGCGAGGTAGAAAGCACCACAGTAACCACCGCAGAGACACCAAAGGAGGGTTCAAAGTGAGCAAATGCAGGGCCACTGGATAAACAGTGAAAAGTCCTTGGCTTTTTGCATGGGTGGGGATAAGGATGGTTAAAGAGCAGGACTTGAGAGGTGGGAAAAGAATGAAAAGGGAATGAACGGTGAAGCAAAGGAAATAACCAGGGCTGTTTGGGGATACCAGTGAAGCAGTCCTGCATCTGAGCAACACTGCCTGGAGGAGGAGAAGACAACTTCAGCTGATCTGACTATGCCAGCATCTGACTTACTTCCATGGTCACGGGGAACCTGACAGCTTTCCCTACTGTCATCAAGGGCACACCTAGAGAGGAAGGAACCACAGCATCATTTAGTTTTCCACTCTCCTGAATGGGACCTCAGTAGGTCTCCAGTCCAACCTCATGCTCACAGCAGAATCGGCTACGGAGTCAGACCACTTTGCTCAAGGCTTTGCCACATGGGGGCTGGAAAATGTCCAAGGACAAAGACAGGAAAACATCTCTGGGAAACCTGCTTCAATGTTTGGATGCCCTTATGGAGAGAAAGATTGTCCCTATCTCCAGCCTCAACATTCCTTATTTCAACATTTGACTATCGTCTATTATCGTCCTGCCAAGCACCACGGTGACAAGACTGGCTCCATCTTCCTGAAAACCTCCCTGCAGGGACTGGCTGGCTGCTATGAGGTTCCCCAGACCTTCCCTTTCCCAGGCCGAAGGCAGCCCTTTCCCTCAGTTTCTGCTCCCCAGGCAAGTGCTGCAGCCCCTGCGCATCTTGGCAGCCTCCCACTGAAGTCACTCCCAGTTGTCAACGTCTTCCTTGATGTGGTGGATTGACTCTGGCCAATAGCCCGGCAGACACGCAGCCGCTCACTCTTTCCTCCCCTTCCCCACTGGGACAGGAGAGAGAACAGGAAGAAATAAAGCACGGAAAGTTGTGGGTCAAGATAAAGACAGCTTAGCAGGTGAAAGAAAGAGATTTTTAAAAAATCAACAACCAATAATAATAATAAGCAACGCAAAGGCAACCACTCACCACCTCCCACAAGCAAAAATGATGCCCAGCCAGTCTCCACACAGAAGACTCTTTGAATGAAAAAACGTTAATGGAGAAGCCGCTGCCTGAGCATTCACACACCAATCAAGGAGTTGCACACACACCACCCGAGACTTTAACTGCTGGGTCTGGAGTCCCTTTGCAGCAGGAGACTCCAGTGAGCCGACGTGTGCGCCTTTCGACTCTACACACACACACACACACACACACACACACAGAGTCTCTCTTGGGTGCTTTCTCTTCCCTCAGGCTCAACCCTAGGTTTCCTGAAGCAGAATCTCTGACATGACGTATACCAGTTGAATTTATTAAGCGGTACAGTGGTGAAGAACAGCTTGAGCTGAGTGCCTCTGGAGACGGACCCCGAACCAGAGACTCTCTGGACAATTATACCCTTACAGTCTAAGCTCCCCTCCCCTTGTGAGACGGTTTAGTCCAGTTGGAGTATTTGGGTCTGGGGTCTCCTTTTTCCTCATTGGATCCTTTCACTGTCTCCAAGCGGGCCGTTCTTTTTCATTTCTCGATGAGGCAACCTCTGCTGATGGATGTGGCTATCTTATCTTTCTAATTTACACCAGTTTCAGGGCCTTCCCTCACGCGACTAAGTAAGAGTTCAGTAGAACTTCATCAGTAGCTAGGTGAAAGTTCACCGCTTATGAAGGTCTAAGGCCTTTTACTAATGCTATGCAATGGATTCCATGTGAACTAGGAAGTGATTCCTGTAACAAAAATATTCTAGTTCCTTCTTCCTCTGTCCCAGCTTTTATTGCTCAGCACAACGTCGTACGTTAGAGAGTATCCCTTTGGTCAGTTGGGGTCAGCTGTTCTTGCCCATCTGCAGCCCACTCACTGGGAGGGAGCAGAGGCGGCCTTGACACTGTGCAAACACTGCTCAGCAATAGCCAGAACACTGGTGTGTTATCAACACTGTTTAAGGCACAAATGCAAAACATAGCACCACACAGGCTGCTATGAAGGAAGGTAACCCCATCCCAGCCAGATCAGTACACCTGAACTGGGGCCCTAAAACTGGATATAATTGGTTACAGGTGGTCTAACAAGCAATGAGCATGGGGAGACAACCACTTCCCTCACTCTTTTGGCGAGGCTCCTCTTTATACACTTCAGGACACTGCTGGCTGCCTTTGCTGCCAGGCCACACTGGATCAAGTGGTTAATGTCTTTTGTAGTTAATAATTCTAATCTTTCATATATTTTCACCTGTGCTGATACAATGACCATTTCTGAAGTAATGTTTTCAGCAGACTGTCTAGACAAAGGCCCTTTCCATTATTCTCCTTCCCTTACTCTTTGTTCATTCAGATACTTCCCACCCACACTGCTGCTTTGAGCTTCAGGGACTAAAAGCCTGCCTGTCTTTCAGTAGTATAACGGTATCTTTAGCCAACTCTTTTAATTGTATCTACCTTTATCTATCTATCTATCTAAAACATTTCTCGTAAGATCATCCCTTGTAGAAAGGCGACCTCATTAGAGGCAGCTTGTACTTAGTATATGGTTGAGGAGTGTTTTATTGCTTAAGACACTTGATCGTGCTTTACTTTGCTTTGCTTGCAAATGGGAAACATCCTTCTGTGCCTGTGTGCAGCCAGTCCTCTAAGGAAAGTGGGTGGGAGATGGTGCAATGGAGCTCTAACATTCTGCTCCCAGAGTTCAGAGAAGTCTGATGAAGGGAAAGTGATGTAAATCCCAGGTGGCCAACGACAGGTGGGGAGTCTGGGGAGGTGAGGAGCAAGGTTGTCCACCCAGTGTCAGATCTCAAGGGACTGCTTTTCCTACCTGTCCAGACCTCCTCAGGAGACGCTCCTGACACTCAGGATCCATATCAGTTGGATAATGCTTCTATCACTTCTTTAAACTGAAATTAACAAAATACAGTCTTTAAAATTAAAAATAACTTTATTAGGTGCACTTTGAAATCTTCCTTCTTAACCACGCTATGAAACAACTCAGATTAGCTATACGAGTCTTGCAGACGTGGAGAACGTTACAGGAAGAGGCATGACTTGTTAGGGCTTTCTGTGTTTTAAGGAGCCCCATGGTGTATTTGGGGCTCAGTCCGTGAACCTCAGATACTGGGAGAAGACTGAACAAACCTCTCAAGAAGTCAAAGCCAGAAGCAAACCCCAAAATACCTTGAAGCATTAATGGGACTTAATGAGACCCATTACTGCCAAAGGCTCCTCATTGACTCATTAGAGCAGATACTTGGAGACGGTGACTGCAGGTAGGCAAGGGCACTGCACAGGTGGCTGTAATGCTGAGAAAACCCTTGGTTCGTTTTATGAAGCAGGCAAGGCCAAACCCTGAGCCCAGGTCCTGGGAAGGCAGTTTCTGAGAAGAGAAGAATAAAGTTTTGTCTCACTGGCCCTGGTGGTAGAGACAGCTGCTATAGTCAAGACGACAAAGACCTCAGTCCTTTTGGACCTCTCGGTCTTGCTAGAACCCTTGGCCATCTCTATGCAGGCTGCCCTACACTGTCCCATGCCTCACCTCTTTCCCTTCAGCTTGCTGACAGCCATCTTGCTTTCCCACCTAGCTCTCACCCTGGCATTTCTATGCCTTCACTGATGGCTCTCCACCCTCACCAGCTGCTCCTTGAAACACAAAGCCATGGGATAATCCAGACTCCCTCTGGGTGATCTCTTGCAGCACAAGACTACCCTCTCAGTGAGGATTATTTTTTCTCACATCCAGACAGAACCTTCCCAGCTGTAATTTGTGAAGGTTTCTTGCTCTTCCCGCTACTAAGAAAAGCTCCATTGTCCCTGAAACTGTGAGGAATGAGCGATTCGTGTAAAGAAAATCTAGTGAATATAAGCTTGAAGCAAATGTCATTTATATTGAAATAAAGGAATATATGTAGGGCATGACCATAAACAGGGGAGTGGTAGTCTTTATGTAACTTCCTGATAAGTATAGTTTGGGTAACTCCCTTGATATGTGTAGCTTATGTAGCCTCCTGATATGTAAGTTAGTTCCTGATATACTAGTGCAAACCAGTGTTGTAAATAACCGCAGAAATGTCAAGAAAATGTATAGCCAAATAAGGTAGCATAATATAAGTAGAATAACGGAGCGCCTGCACAAACAGAGAGGTCATGTAGAGTGCACTGACGAAGAGGAGCATCTTCCTCCCAACGACCACCGGACGACCACCTAGAAAAAGATGAAGCATGCGCAGACCGGGGAAGTGGTGACGTACTTAAAGAAAGAGTCATCTTCCAAGAAAAAGGCGGAGAAAGGCAAGAAACGAAGCCTAGAGAAGTATAAAGGAAGGAATTGTAAGAAGTGAAGGTGTGCGTCTTGGTGGAGCGGAGACTCCCGGCGCACCCAGCGCTGTTTGCTTGCCTCTATTTGTTTAATAAATTGCAAACTTAAATTGGAATCCTGTTTGGGACTAAATCATTTATCACAACTGGGGACTCGTCCGGGATGGTCTTGGTTCCTGAATACTGACTTGATCTAGGAGGGGCGCCCCACCATTTGGTGGCTCCTGATCGGGTCGGGTCGGGACTAACACCATCCTGAACCCAAATAGGGGCAAGCAAAGAATTTGATTTTTTATGAGCTCCCTTGCCGGCTGCAGCAGTTTATTTTGCCCGTAATTCTGCGCGCGAAGATCCGAACGAAGACGACGGGGTTGTAAGTATTTAAGGTGTATACCGTTCGGTTGGGTGGGATTCGGTTGCCTGTGTGTGTAAGAGTGTGACTGAGACGGAACCTCGTTCCGAAGCGATTGTGGAGGTCTTCTAACCGCGGTTCCAATCTCCCGCGAGGGACTTGGCCGGTAAAGGACCGAAGCGATTTTTATAGGATCCATAAGTGAGTGAGAAGTTTGAAACCCCCTGCAAGACACTCTGCTTGGTAACCAAGGGCTGTAGGAATTGCCACAGTAAAAATTCCTAGATGGGTCAGACGAAATCGAGAACCCAGGACCAGAAGAAAGGGAGCGAATTACTAAAAATACCTCCGGAGATTCCATTAGGAATAATGTTAAAACATTGGAATAATAAGGGCCCTGGAAAAGGGAAGACAAAAGAGAAATTAGTTAATATTGTATGGTAAAATGGCCAAAGAACCCCTTGAGACCCCACGTTTTTTTTGGCCTGTATTTGGGTCATTTGAGGATTGGGTTTGTCAGGCGCTAAACCTGTATGTAAATTCTAAGGAACCGTTTTGCCAAGAGGAGAGCGAGTATGCTAGTTTATGGATAAAGGCCTGTGTGGGCATTTTTCATCTTAAAACAGGAGTAGGGAAAAATAAGACCGTAGGGGAGCAACACATGGAAAAGGAAAAGAAGGATTGGGACCCCCTAGATCACTTACCTCCCCCGTATAATCCAGCTACCCGTCAAATACCGTCACCAAATCTGACGACTTCCCCTACGGCCCCGGGGTCGAATTCAACTCTAAGGGGAGGATCCCAAACTGAGCACCCAGAGCGTCTTTGTATCCTTTACGGGAAGTACCTCTGGGTGGAGATAGAGGATTGGCAAGAGAGAGGGTTGGAAGAATTACTAAGAGAAGCTCAAAAGGTTTATGTCAGGAGGGACGAAGAAAAACAAGAAGCAGAGGCAAGAATTTTTGTAGCAGCAGTGAGGGAAAGTCAGAGGAGTAAGACTCAGCTGGGAGAGAAAAAAAGATAAGAGACCAGAACAGCCACCCCAGGGACAATCTCATCAAGACAGACCCACAATTCCCATCTGTTACTATTGTAACAAAAAGGGACGTGTTCAGAAAACCTGCCGTAAACGGGAATGGGATGAGAAAATGTTCAAAGAGGATTAGGGGTGTTAGGGGCTGTATCTTCTGGGGACCTCAACATCAACAGAGCCCTTGATAAAACTATTAGTAGGTCCCCAAAAAGAAGAATTTTTATTTTTAGTAGATACTGGAGCTGAAAGGTCAACGATTCAGAAACTCCCAAAAGGGGTAGGAAAAGGAAAAGCCCAGATGTCAGTAACAGGTGCAAAAGGAGAACCCTTCAAAGTCCCCATCTTAGAAGAAGTAGAGATTGAGACAGAGACAAAAATTTGTTTAAATGATTTACTTTTATTACCAGAAGCAGAATATAACCTATTAGGGAGGGACTTGATTTTAAAACTAAACCTAACTATTCAGAACCAAGGAGATCGGTTATATATTAACTTATGTACCTTAACCCAACTTGATGAGGAAAAAATTGACCCCCAAGTATGGTATAAGGAAGGAGATGTTGGGAGATTAGATATGGAACCCATCAAGGTACAAATAACAGACCCTCATAAGCCAATTAGAATTAAACAATATCCTATATCTATAGAAGGCCAGAGAGGTCTAAAACCTATTGTGGATAAATTACTAAAAAATGGGACTTTGGAACCATGTATGTCACCCCACAATACCCCGATACTCCCTGTAAAGAAATCAGATGGTACATATAGGATGGTACAGGATTTGAGAGCTGTGAATCGGCGAACAATCACCAAATTCCCTGTCGTGGCAAATCCTTATACTTTATTGAGTCACCTGTCTCCTAAACATATTTGGTATAGTGTAATAGATTTGAAAGATGCCTTTTGGGCCTGTCTTTTGGATAAGGGGTTCAGAGATTATTTTACCTTTGAATGGGAAGACCCCAAAACAGGACGAAAAACAACAATTAAGGTGGACTGTGCTACCACAAGGGTTTACGGAGTCACCAAATTTGTTTGGACAGACCTTAAAGAAAATCTTACAAGGTTTTACAGTACACGAGGAGGGAAAAATTATTACAATATGTGAATGATTTACTGGTAGCAGGAGAAACTGAAGAGGAGACCCGAAAAGCCACCATTAGATTGTTAAATTTTTTAGAGAAAAAGGGATTAAAAGTGTCCTGCTCGAAATTACAATTTATAGAGCAAGAAGTAAAATATTTGGGACATTGGTTAAGCAAAGGAAAAAAAAAGAAATCAGATCCTGACCAGGTTTCTGGTATTTTAATCCTAAGACCTCCACAGACTAAAAAGGGAATGGAAAAAAAAAAAACAAAAAAAAACAAAAAAACAAACAAAACAAAACAAAAACAAACAAAAAAAAACCCCAAAAAACCCACACACACTGGTGGGATATTTATCCAAATTGTTAGATTCGGTGAGCAGGGGGTGGCCAGCATGTCTCCAAGCCCTAGTTGCTATGGCATTATTGATAGAGGAAGCTAGGAAAATTACCTTTAGTGTACCTCTAAAGGTATATACGCCACATAATGTTAGGAATGTCCTCCAACAGAGGACAGAGAAATGGTTGACAGATAGTAGACTTTTGAAATATGAAACCATCTTGATAGATTCACCTAATTTGGAATTAGGAGTCACCTCTGCCCAGAGCCCCGCTCAGTTCCGGTTTGGGGAACCCTCAGAAGCAGTAGTGCTATAACACAATTGTTTAGAAGTTATAGAATCCCAGACAAAAGTAAGGCTCAATCTTAGAGATATTGAATTAGAGGGAGGAGAAAAATTGTTTGTAGATGGATCCTCCCAAGTAATAGAAGGGAAGAGAAAATCAGGATATGCAAAAATTGACAAGGACTTAGAACTTGTGGAATCAGGACCTCTGAGTCCATCATGGTCAGCTCAGGCTTGTGAGCTTTATGCCTTATGTAGGGCCCTGGAATTATTAAAAGAAAGAAGAGGGACCATATTCACAGATTCCAAATATGCATATGGAGTAGTCCATACTTTTGGAAAAATTTGGGAGGAAAGAGGCCTGATTAACACTCAAGGAAAGAACTTAATACATCAGGAGTTGATAGTAAAATTTTAAAAGTGTTAAGAGAACCAAAGGAAATAGCCGTGGTGCATGTGAGGGGACACCAAAAGGGATTAGATTATCGAATTAGAGGAAATAATTTAGCAGATAAGGAGGCTCAGGAAGCAGCCTTGAGGATTGAAACTGTTAAAATTAATCATACACAAACAAGGGAGGACACTAGTGGAAGAGGATAAGAGGAAAAGGAGAAAAAGTTTACGCTGGAGGAACAAGCAAAATTAGAGAAAATAGGAGCTAGAGTGGAACAAGGGAAATGGACATTACCTGATGAGCGAGAGATGTTGCCAAAAGCTTACGCTAGGCAGGTATTAGAACGCTTACACGCGCAAACACATTGGGGTACAAAAGTGTTAAGTGATCATTTCCTTAAACAGTTTGGCTGTATTGGAATTTTTTGAAATAGCAAGGCAAATTACACAAGGGTGTTTAACTTGTCAAAGGGCAAATAAGGCCGTGTTTCAACAAGTGGCCATGGGAGGAAGAAAACTAGCTTATAGACCGTTTGAAAGGATTCAAGTCGACTTTACCAAATTACCAAGAATAGGAAGATTGAAATATTTGTTAGTTATAGTAGACCATTTAACACGATGGGTCGAAGCCTATCCTGTAGCAAGAGCGACAGCTCAGACGGTGATAAAATTTTACTAGAACACCTAATCCCCAGGTATGGGATAATACAATATATTGATTCTGATCAAGGCACTCGCTTTACTTCTAAAATTATAAAATCCTTGTGCCAATCATTAGGTATTAAATGGGAATATCATACCCCATGGCATCCTCAAAGTTTGGGAGTAATAGAAAGAATAAACCAAACAATAAAGCAAGAGCTAGCGAAGCTAATGGTTGAAACACAGATGCCATGGACTAAATGTTTACCGCTAGCCCTTCTTAACATAAGGATCAAACTGCACAGTGAGACTGGATTATCGCCATATTAGGTTTTATACGGCATGCCCTATCTCCGAGGGAAACAATGTAGTGGAAGATTATAATATTCGGAAATATGTTATCATTTTAGGAGAAAGGTTGAAAGAACTAAGAGATATAGGAATAATGGCACAAACCCTACCTTTGGGGTTTGCAATCCATCAATTCAAACCAGGGGATAAGGTACTGATCAAAACTTGGAAGAAAGAAACTTTAGTTCCTTCATGGGAAGGACCCTTTGTTGTATTGTTAACTACAGATACTGCCATCCGGACTGCGGAAAAGGGGTGGACGCACGCGACTCGAGTAAAAGGACCCATGAAAGACTGGAAAGTTATTTTACAACCTGGAACCACAAAAATAACATTAAAAAGGGAATGAACGTATGAGAAATGATCACGAATTAAAGACTATAGCATTAAGCAATTATCGGGCAGGACTAAGTTTATGTCCACTCTGTAAACCATGTTGTATGATTATTGAGGGTTAGGTGTAACCTGTGTAACAAATATATCATTTCCCACAGAGGCTAACAGGGACGTTTTCAAATTCAAAGCTGAAGTTTCCTCTGCATTCAGTGTGGACAGACTACTCCTATAGGAGATTTCTGGTGGGTAAGATTTATTACTGTCATCGAAATAAAGAAGTCCGCTTGAGAAGGGGGAGAGGGCAAGACCGGGTGGGGATTCTCAGTCGCGACCAAGTAAGGCCAGTCAAGGACGAGCACCCCTTGTAGCTGATGCCTCCGACCATGAGATCCCTTACCGGACCTCTCCTGATTTTACTCGGACTCACCAACCTGGTGACAGGTAATCAAAATTGCACCGAGTGCATAAGAACCGCCCAGCACGGACGAGTAAGTAATAAAACATTAATGTACCACACCTATTACGAGTGCAAAGGGAAACAGAACGGGAGTTGTATATACAATGGAACACAATATAAGAAATGCTCGGTGGAAAATGATACTGTTTGTTACGATCCAAAGGAACTTCTTTATCAATAGTGGGTAGAAATGAAAACAAATTCGGAAGTAGGAAGATTAATTGGAATAAGTAAGGATATGGCCAATTTGAGCACATCAGTATCGGTAATTTTTGATGCATGCGATATTATAGATGATGATCTGGATATTAATTGTGGGAGTGTAGAGTGGAGATGATACTATAGTAATCAACCAAAATATATTTGCCCAGGTGGAGGTGGACGTCAATGTCAGATAAATCCTGATTATGTACCTAGTCAAACGGTGAGATATCAGTCAGCACACCTATGTGGAAGAAGGGGATGGTCTTGTGTATGTTAGGATACTGCAAGCTGGGGATATGACAGCCAATGTGGGGATTTACAAGCTTCAATCACAAGGGTACAAACAGACCATAATTGTACAACCTGTACCTGTAATTTAGTAAATTTAACCCTTATAAATTTAGAAATTTGGAAACAGAAAAAAATAACCAAAATTGGACTTAAGATATATGGACCTGGAGAAGACCCAGGTGTAGTTATTAATATTGAAATGAAAGAAAAGAGAATCGGTGCAGCATAGACTGTTATTTAAGTCATTTTGTCATGAAATGGAAACAGGAACGAAATATGAAATTCCCACAGTGGCTAAAAATCTATTTGTAAATCTTGCTGAGAACATTGCTAAGTCACTAAATGTAACTAATTGTTATGTATGTGGTGGAACTAATCAGGAGAGAATTGGCCCTGGGAGGCCCAAGAGAGCAACATACCAGACCCTAATGTTTAGAACATATCAACTCAGGTCAGGAAACAACAATGGATATTACAAACCAGCATAATAAGAAGAAGCTGTTGGCAAAATGACGCTGGGAGTAAACCAGTCGGATATTTAGTATGTGAAGGGGGATATAACTGGAATAGTACTTACCAAAAGTAGGATAAATGGGGCACTGCCCAAGAAATAAGTAAAAATCATGCGAATTGGACCAACGGAACCACTATTGATAAAGGGTGGTCAAGTCCAGAAGGGCAATATTGGATCTGTGGAAAATTTGCATATACCCGATTACCAAAAAATTGGACCGGAGCGTGCGTGTTAGGAACTATACGGCCAAGCTTTCTCTTATTACCTATAAACCGAGGAGAACGCCTAGGGGTACTGGTATATACAGACGCATTAGAAACTCACAACCGAAGGGGAAAAAGAGAGCTACAAATAGGAAAATGGAAAGATAATGAGTGGCCACCTGAAAGAATAATAGCATATTATGACCCAGCGACATGGGCAGAAGATGGGTCCTGGGGATATAGGACCCCCATTTATATGTTGAATAGAATAATCAGGTTGCAAGCTGTAGTAGAAATAATTGTAAATAAAACGGGTAATGCTCTAGGATTGGTGGCTAAACAAAATACTAAAATGCGTACAGCCCTATATCAAAATAGACTCGCACTAGACTATTTACTAGCACAGGAAGGAGGAGTCTGTGGAAAATTTAATCTCACAAATTGTTGTTTAGAGATAAATGATGAAGGAAAAGCCATCAATGAATTAGTAAGAGAAATGAAAAAAGTAGCCCATGTGCCAGTCCAAACGTGGAATGGAATAAATGTCCAAGGACTATGGACAACGTGGGAAAATTTATTCTCAGGAAACTGGGTAACAAAAATCATTATCGTTTTGTTAGGATTGTTTGGAGGTATGTTAATAATACCATGTCTAATTCCTTGTCTTTCACAAGCTGTAGCTTCTGCGATTAATGGAATGAAATTTACAGCCACTCCAATAGAACCAACACAGAGTGAGAGAAAACATGTTTTAATGTTGGTAAAACATATAGAGGAACCCGAGTTAATACCCATCAAACAAACTTTAAATAAATTTTACACGAATCACAGTGGTGAAAAAGAAAACGGGGGATTGTGAGGAACGAGCGATTCGTGTAAAGAAAATCTAGTGAATATAAGCTTGAAGCAAATGTCATTTATATTGAAATAAAGGAATATATGTAGGGCATGACCATAAACAGGGGAGTGGCAGTCTTTATGTAACTTCCTGATAAGTGTAGTTTGGGTAACTCCCTTGATATGTGTAGCTTATGTAGCCTCCTGATATGTAAGTTAGTTCCTGATATACTAGTGCAAACCAGTGTTGTAAATAACCGCAGAAATGTCAAGAAAATGTATAGCCAAATAAGGTAGCATAATATAAGTGGAATAACGGAGCGCCTGCACAAACAGAGAGGTCATGTAGGGTGCACTGACGAAGAGGAGCATCTTCCTCCCAACGACCACCGGACGACCACCTAGAAAAAGATGAAGCATGCGCAGACCGGGGAAGTGGTGACGTACTTAAAGAAAGAGTCATCTTCCAAGAAAAAGGCGGAGAAAGGCAAGAAACGAAGCCTAGAGAAGTATAAAGGAAGGAACTGTAAGAAGTGAAGGTGTGCATCTTGGTGGAGCGGAGACTCCCGGCGCACCCAGCGCTGTTTGCTTGCCTCTATTTGTTTAATAAATTGAAAACTTAAATTGGAATCCTGTTTGGGACTAAATCATTTATCACAAAACCATTCTTCAAGCAGCTGCAGGCTGCAGCTACTGCAGTGCCCTGACCCTCCACTTCCCCAGGCTAAACAAGCCGTTGTTAAAAATAAATATATTAAGGTCTGCGCCCGCGATCCTGCAGACACCGCCCCCCCCCGCGACACACGCGCGCTCAGACTCACTCAGCCACCCCCCCCGCGCGCGCGCGCTCCCCCTCCCTGCGCTGCAGCTCCGGACCCGCAGGCCGGTGGGTGCGGCCCCCCCCGGCCGGAGACTCTCCGGCGCCCCGGAGCAGCGGGGGGCAAGGGGGGCTGCAGCCGCGCGTGCCCCGCTGCCCGGCAACCGGCCCCCCCGGCGGCGGGGGAGGGAGCCTGGCGCAGAGGCTGGCTGGGGGAGGGGGGATGGCGGCGCTTTTCGGAGGTTTCTGTTTGGGTCGGTTGGGTTCGGGGTTTTTTTCTCTTTTCGTTTTTCACCTCCCCCGCCGTTCGCGTTCGTTGGTTTTCACCGCGCGGCGGCGGCGGCCCGCGCGCAGCGGGGCTGTTGTGCCAAACGCGGGTTCCGTCACCCGGTGCGCAGAGCGCCGGGAAACAAACGGAGTCGAGACGGCGGCTTTTCTTCCGCCCCTGCGCCGAGCTGGGTGCCGGTGGTAGGCCCACAAAGCTGGCGCGCCTCGGTTAACGCAGGGAAAATATTTCTACGCTCCGAGCAACAAGTCACCGTTATTTTTTTGAGAGCTGGCGCAGGCGCCCTTGCGCCTGTTGGTTCCCGCAAGCCTCGTCTCCACGGCGACAGCGTCCTCCTTTTTTACTGCGCGTGCCCCGTGAGGAAGGGGCTTCTGTGGGTAGGGGTCTTCCCCTACCGGAGGGCAGGCTTGTGCTATGCCG
This sequence comes from Phaethon aethereus, assembly GCF_964289735.1. Taxonomy (NCBI): domain Eukaryota; kingdom Metazoa; phylum Chordata; class Aves; order Phaethontiformes; family Phaethontidae; genus Phaethon; species Phaethon aethereus. The sequence continues at coordinate 33,089 of NW_028113950.1, read as the reverse complement.
AGTCGATGTTAATTAGATGTTACTTACGATAGTTCACTCAAAGGTCGGCAGTTGCGTTCCCTTTGCGGTTGCCTTGTTCCTTCCCTCAGGCTTGCGCCTCGTTGACTCCTGACAGAGCCTAAACAATACCCCCGCTTTGTGCCTCGCATACCTTCAGCAGGGTGACTGACCGACGGACTGGCCGACCGACGGACTGAGGACGAAAGGCGGGAGGGGGGCACGGGTGCGGCAGGGACGCCGCGGGGTCCTAAAGTCTCCCGCCTTCCTTCCTTCCCCGGGCCGGCAAAACTGCTGGCGGAAGGGGGAGGGGGGGTGTCTCCGTGTGTGCGTGTGGCCGCGGGCGAGGGGTTCGTGCCGGGGCCGGTTTGGGAGCGTGTGTGGCGGGTGTGCACGCAGTAAGAAACGAAAAAGTCTGGTAACGCTGTGGACAACGCCGCCTTCTCTGCTACAGCCTGCGCTGTGGCCCGCCTCGGTGTCCGCCTGCGGGCGATGTGCTCGGCTCGGCTCCCGGTTGAAGCCGTCCCTGGGAAAGCAGCAGCCCCGTGCCTCGGCCTGGGCAGAGACCTGCGTCCCCGAGGCCGGGCTCCGGCTGCCGGAGAGGTGGGCCGTGCCTCTCGCTAGCGGCCGTCGGCGTGTCCGTCGCCAGCGGGATGCGTTCCAGTGGTGAGCAGCGCCCAGAGGACAGGCCCAGCAGCCTCAGGCAAAGCGGGGTCGCTGCTTTGCTGATGGTGGTGTCCGAAAAGGCGGTTTCGTTTCCCGGCGTGCGATAGGCCAGTCTCACACACCGAGACGAGATACCGGTTTATTCCAGACCTGCGCAGAGCTGGGTGCTGGGTGGTAGGCCCACAAAGCTGGCACCCCGCGGTTAACACCCGGAAAATATTTGTAGGTTTCTAGCAACACTTACCAGTATTCTTAAACATACCTCAGCTGCCACCACGTTTACACATAAGCAGATTAACTTCTGGCGGCCTTGTAGCAATGGGGCTCGCTGCGGTGGGGTGGGGAGGGTGGGCGGCTGGGGCTGGGCACCGCCGCCTCTGCCTGGTCCCCGGTCCCCGGTCCCCGGTGGTGAGAGAGAAGAGTAAGAAAAGGTAAGGGGGAGGGAGGCTAGATAAATAAATAGCTAAAAAAATGACAATCAAAAAGAAACGGGGGGTGTGCAGGGTGCGTGTGGGTGTCTTGACACAGAACTCTCCGGGGTGAGGGCAGGCGGGCGGTTTGGGAGGAGGGAGTGGGGAGAGCAGGTTTAGGACAAATGCTGATCTGGCACTCTCTGCTAATTCTTGATGGATTAACATACACCGACCTATGGTTAATGAATGTAATAAATAATTCATTAACCGGTAATTAATATACGAAGTAATGATTAGCGATAGAGCAATACAGATTAATATTTACTGGAATTAACATCCAGTGGATTAAGATCACGTTAATAAGGAACTACTTTACTGATAACAAGTTCTAGGTGAGGAACAGAGCCGTCGTGTAGCACGTGTAATTAATGATAATTAATAATGATGAATTGATAGTAGATAATTACAACAGTAAATCAGAGTGATGATAAAGAAAAAAAAATACATGATAAGTAACTGGAGGACAGTAGTGTTAATGCAGTACCACAAAATACTAATAAATAAAATAATCGATCTTAATAGGTAACGACTGTTATTAATAAGTAATTATTAATGATTGATTTAGACTAATTTGATTAATAAAAACTTAATCAGTTCATTAATTTTTTATTCATTTATTTGTTGTAGACCGATAGATACTATATAACTCAAATAGCATCGATCAATAGGAATGAATAGTTAATAAGAATTTCAGTTATTAATAATGGTCAGCTTACTCACGTTTGATGGAGGTCTTTGTGGCCTTGCCGTAGAACATCAGGCTGCAAGGCTTTCGCCTCATCCCAGACATCACTCAACAATAGTCAGTTATGAGACTGTCTGACTGCAACCCATCAGGGTTGCTTTTGAAGAGGAGCGTGTTGCTCCAGTCAAACCCTGCTACTCCCTACAGACCCACAGTGGTTTCCCACATTATCCACCCTGTGACCTTAGTCACAACTCACTGAGAGGAACATTGTGTAATTTGTATTTAGGTGGGTCGAGGCATTCATCTCCTTCCTGTGTTTTCATCCTCTCTTGTTGGTTGGTAATTTATTGTTGGGATCACTCTGCACGGCTCGACCTTAAGGAGAAGGAGCTGCAGCATTGAGAAGCTGGTAAACAGCTAGATATCTGCACGGCTCGGCCTTGAGAAGAGGGAGCTGTGGCATTGGGAAGCTGGTAAACAGCTGGACATCTGCAGGGCTCGGCCTTGAGGAGAAGGAGCTGTGGTAAACAGCTAAGAAGCAGCACTGTATAAGAAAAACAGGATGGAACCCGGACCACGTAGCAGTAACCGCAAGTAGGAGGAGTATGATAATGCAATCTTTAGGGCTAAGCCAATGATTGTAAGACAAGTATGCATAAGGTAGAACTTAGTGTATAAATATGTGTAAGGTTTTGCAATAAAGTTGAAGCTTGCCTTATCACTCATATTGAGTCGACTGCTTGCCTTCCCTCGCTCGTCGCAATTTATAATAGGGGATGGTATTAAAGGGATGTATTCAGGATCATAGATGTGGATCCTCTTAACACGCATGGTTACAGCTCTAGTTATCATAGATTTCACACGTGACAATCAAATACGGACAATAACAATCATTATGATAAACATTAATACATACTGGGTTAGACTATGATCCCATCCACTAACTTTTAATCTGAGCCAACTGAAAATATTTTAAATCCACCTCGTTCATTGCCAGTTGCTTGGTTTCATGTTCTCATTGAGCTCATGGGTTTGGTCCACAGTTTTTTGCATTTCATCTCTAGCTTGATGCAGAGTAGCGGACACATTTGGAATTGACAGCAGGTTTTGCCAGGATAGGTGTTATTCAGCCATCCACAAACGCTGTTCTCCTTTAGTAGTACCATATTCAATGCTAATTGATTTTCTAAAGTCATCTGTGAGGCTGCTCGTGGGTACAAGCTGGGTGTTGCTTAGCCTTGCTGGCTGGCTGCATACAATTAGCTAGAGTCTCTCCTTGCCATGGTAGATTTTCTAGATATAATCAATTTTCAATTATCACAGCCGAAGAAGTCCAAAACAATCCCATTGCTAAGCTTACTCTCATCCCTGCTGTATAATAGCTTGGCCGTGACACGGAGGGCAATACATTTCTCTTTGTTCTGTACCCTCTTGGTTTCATGAATGACTACAGTGAATGACTCCTGAGTATGATTAAAAGCTATTATGGGAGATAAACTTGTGGAATTCCTAAAGTGCATTCTAACCCATCCCAATAGGGTTGACTGTAATCTGATATCTCTTCATTAGAACATACCCATACGGTCTCAAGCAGTGCAGGATACATTAGAGTGGTACTTGTGCTCTTTACTACTGGCTCATGAGTCTTGCATCCGTTTTTTATAATGTTGGGAAGGAATCCTACATTTACTAGCCATGTGTTTAGAGGATTCTATCTGACATGCTGTCTGTAAGCTAGGGATTGGAGCACTGTAATTGTGGCACAGGCATATACTTCTTAAGGCGTGATGGAGGTCTGAGGCAAACGGTATCCATAGATAATCATCCATATTGTAACAATTTATCTTGTTTATACAATTCCATAGCCTGTCTGGTTCCAATGACATGGTATAATGGGGTCTCTTCACCCATTGTTTAAAACGTCTTTTATGATCAGGGGTGGTCCATATGCAAGAAACATTACTAGATTGTGGGCCACATGCAGATCCATACTTAGAGGTGTGAAATATGTTCATCTGATTCGTGTGATGAAGTGTAATCTTCTGGACTTTTATGGATTTCTCCTGCACCATAAAAAGGGGTATTTTACAGGAGAAGGTTAAACTACTTGGCTCGTATATCAGCTCAAACCAGTTTGACCACTGACCGCATAGTATTGTGTAAAGAAAGTGCATGCATAAGGTTTGGGGTCATCCTGGGGGCACGCCGAGGAAGATTCGAGAAGACTCTAGCAGGAGAAGAGGGCATGCGCTGAAGAAGACACGCCTGTTCATGAATATGTATTAACGGACAGGATATAAACCAGGAACAGGAGCTGTACCGCGTGCGTCTTGGTGGAGCAGAGACTCCCGGCGCACCCAGCGCTGTTTGCTTGCCTCTATTCGCTTAATAAATTGTAAATTTGAATTGGAATCGTGTTTGGGACGAAATCATTTATAACAATTGGGGGCTCGTCCGGGATGGTCTTGGTTCCTGAATTCTGACTTGATCTAGGAGGGGCGCCCCACCTTTTGGTGGCTCCTGATCGGGTCGGGTCGGGACTAACGCCATCCTGAACCTGAATAGGGGCAAGCAAAGAATTTGATTTTTTATGAGCTCCCTTGCCGGCTGCAGCAGTTTATTTTGCCCGTAATTCTGCGCGCGAAGATCCGAACGAAGACGACGGAGTCGTAAGTATTTAAGGTGTATACCGTTCGGTTGGGTAGGATTCGGTTGCCTGTGTGTGTAAGAGTGTGACTGAGACGGAAGCTAGTTCCGAAGCGATTGTGGAGGTCTTCTAACCGCGGTTCCAATCTCCCGCGAGGGACTTGGCCGGTGAAGGACCGAAGCGATTCTTATAGGATTCGTGGGTGGGTGATAGGTCCTAAACCCCCTGCAAGACACTCTTACTGGTAGCCAAGGGCTGTAGGAATTGCCACAGTAAAAATTCCTAGATGGGTCAGACGAAATCGAGACCCCAGGACCAGAAGAAAGGGAGCGAATTACTAGAAATACCTCCGGAGAGTCCACTAGGAATAATGATTGAAAATTGGAATGATAGGGGCCCCAGAAAAGGAAAAAGTAAATTAAAATTAGTTCAATATTGTATGGTAGAATGGCCAAAAGAACGTTTGAGACCACATGTCTTTTGGCCCGCTTTTGGATCTTTTGAAGACTGGGTCTGCCAGGCCTTAAATATATATGTTAATTCAAAGGAACCTTTTAGTCAGGAGGAAAGTGATTATGCAGGATTATGGGACAGAACTTTACGTTCTTTTCCAGCCTCAATACTTACATTAAAAACAGATGAAAAGTTTGAGGAAGAAGAAGAGGGGAAAAGTGAAAAGGAAAAAGATGATAAATGGGAGCCACTGGATAACCTACCGCCTCCATGTTCTAATAATCCATCTCCGGCGGCGGCTCCCCCTCCGGTGGCCGTAGTACCTCTCTCTGTACCACCGTTGCCCCTGTCTCCACCACCAACAGCACCGGAATTAGATCGACCTCCGGCTGCATGTACGAGAAGTAGGACTGCTGTATCTCAGGGAGCTTCTCTATATCCCTTACGAGAAGTACCCCTCGGAGGCAATCAGGGAGGCATCGGGTTTGTGGCAGTCCCGTTAAATACCACAGACGTAAGAAATTTCAAGAAAGAAATGGGGACCCTATTAGATGATCCCCTCGGAGTAGCTGAAAAATTGGACCAATTCCTAGGCCCCAGTACTTATACCTGGGAAGAAATACAGTCCATTTTAGGGATCCTATTCACTGTTGAGGAAAGGGGAATGATTAGACAAGCTGGAATGAGAATTTGGGAAAGAGAGAATCAGGCAGGACCCCCGGGAGATCAGAAATGGCCAAATGTGGATCCCCACTGGGATCATCAACAACCCCCAGGAAGACAAAATATGAGGGATTTGAGAACGTTAATCATACAGGGAATAAGGGAAGCGGTTCCCCGAGGGCAAAACATTACTAAAGCATTTAATGAACAACAAGGGAAAGACGAATCTCCAACAGAATGGTTGGAGAGGTTGAGGAAAAACCTACCAATGTATTCTGGAATTGATCCGAATACAGTGGCTGGGACCGCACTCCTTAGAACACAATTTGTAGCTAAATCCTGGGGGGATATAAGAAGGAAATTAGAAAAATTGGAGGATTGGCAAGAAAGAGGATTAGAGGAGTTACTTAGAGAAGCCCAGAAAGTCTATGTTAGGAGGGACGAAGAAAAACAAAAAGCAAAAGCAAAAATTTTTGTAGCAGCAGTAAGGGAAAGTCAGAAAAATAAGACGACTCCTGGAGAGAAAAGGGAAAAAAGAATAGAGCAGACACCCCGGGGACAGCCTTATCGAGGAAGATTTACAATTCCCGTCTGTTACTACTGTAACAAGAGGGGACATGTTCAGAAGAACTGCCGTCAGCGGGAACAAGATGAGAAGATGTTCAAAGAAGATTAGGGGTGTTGGGGGCTCTATCTTCTGGGGACTTCAACATCAACAGAGCCCTTGATAAAATTATTAATTGGTCCCCATAAAGAGGAAGTTTTATTTTTAGTGGATACAGGGGCCGAAAAGTCAACCATTCAAAAACTTCCAAAAGGAATAGAAAAAGGGAAGAGTTACGTGTCAGTAGCAGGAGCAAAAGGAGAGCCTTTTAAAGTAAATATATTGAAAGATGTAGAAGTAGAAACAGAAAAGAAAATTTGTCTTAATGATTTACTTTTGCTCCCTGAAGCGGAATACAATTTATTAGGAAGGGATTTGATTTTGAAGTTAAACTTGAGCATTCAGAGTCAAGGGGACAAATTGCAGATTAAATTATACACTTTAACACAAGAGGATGAAGAAGCTATTAACCTCTCAGTGTGGTATAAGGAAGGGGAAACTGGAAAGACAAAATGAACCCCATAAGCGTTCAAATAATAGATCCGCACCGCCCAATTAGAATCAAGCAATACCCTATACCTATGGAGGGTCGAAAAGGATTAAAACCTGTAGTTGACAGACTTTTGGTAAAAGGAACCCTAGAACCATGTATGTCACCTCGTTACACGCCCATTCTTCCCGTAAAAAAGCCGGACGGGTCATACAGGATGGTGCAGGACTTAAGAGCTGTAAATCAGCGAACAATCACTAAATTCCCTGTGGTGGCAAATCCTTATACTTTATTGAGTCATATATCTCCCAAACATACTTGGTATAGTGTAATAGATTTGAAAGATGCTTTTTGGGCCTGTCCTCTGGATGAGGCATCCAGAGATTATTTTGCCTTTGAGTGGGAGGACCCCGAAACAGGACAAAAACAACAATTAAGATGGACTGTGTTACCACAAGGGTTTACGGAGTCACCAAATCTATTTGGACAAACTTTAGAAACAATTCTACAAGATTTCACAATACCTAAGGAGGTAAAATTATTGCAATATGTGGACGATTCATTAGTAGCAGGAGAAACTGAAGAGGGGATCCGAAAAACCACCATTAAATTGTTAAATTTTCCAGGGGAAAAGGGATTAAAGGTGTCCCGATCAAAGCTACAGTTTGTAGAACAAGAAGTAAAATATTTAGGACATTGGCTGAGTAAGGGAAGGAAGAAGTTAGATCCTGATAGGGTATCTGGGATTCTATCCTTAAGACCCCCACAGACTAAAACGGAAATTAGGCAAATACTGGGATTAGTAGGATATTGTAGACCATGGCTTGAAAATTATAGTGATAAAGTAAAATTCTTATATGAAAAATTAACTAATAACCAACTTAAATGGTTTATTGAAGATGATCAGAGATTTGAGGAAGTAAAAAGGGCATTAATACAAGCACCTGTACTGAGCCTCCCAGATCTAGAAAAACCTTTCTATCTCTTTGTGAATACATCAAGCCAGACAGCATATGGAGTTCTTACTCAAGACTGGGCAGGAATCCAAAAAACCCATGGGGCATTGTTCTAAGTTACTTGATCCAGTAAGCAGAGCATGGCCTGCTTGTCTCCAAGCTTTGGTTGCTACAGCATTATTAATAGAGGAAGTTAGGAAGATTACCTTTAGTGCTCCTTTAAAAGTGTATACCCCACACAATGTCAGAAATGTTTTACAACAAGAAGCGGAAAAATGGTTAACGGACAGCCGGATCCTAAAGTATGAAGCAATACTAATAGACTCCCCTGACTTAGAACTGAGGGTGACTTCTGCTCAGAGTCCAGCACAATTTTTGTTTGGAGAACCATCAGAGGAATTACAACATAACTGTTTAGAGGTAATTGAGACCCAGACTAAGGTGAGACCAGATCTAAGAGATGCTGAGTTGAAAAATGGAGAAGCGCTGTTTATAGATGGCTCCTCCCGAGTGGTAGAAGGGAAGAGAAAATCGGGATATGCAATAATTAACAAGGACTTAGAAATTGTGGAATCAGGACCTCTGAGTCCATCATGGTCAGCTCAGGCTTGTGAGCTGTATGCCCTATGTAGGGCCCTGGAATTATTAAAAGGAAGAAGCGGGACTGTATTTACAGATTCTAAATACGCATATGGGGTGGTCCACACTTTTGGAAAAATTTGGGAAGAAAGAGGTTGGATTAATACTCACGGGAGGAATTTAATACATCAAGAATTAATAGTAAAAATTTTAAAGGCGTTAAGAGAACCAAAGGAGATAGCAGTGGTACATGTGAGGGGACACCAAAAGGGACTTTTGGTGATTACCGAACTAGAGGAAATAACTTAGCAGCTAAAGAGGCCCAGGAAGCAGCCTTGAGGACTAAAGTTGCCAAAATTAATGTCATACAAACAAAGGAGGACACCAGCAAAGAAGGACGAGAGGAAAGAGAGAAGGAGTTTACCCCAGAAGGACAAACAAAATTGAAGAAAATAGGAGCTAAATTAGAACAAGGAAAATGGGCACTGCCCGATGGGCGAGAAATGCTGCCAAAAGCCTACACCAGGCGATTATTAGAACGTTTGCATGCACAAACACATTGGGGTACAAAAGCGTTAAGTGATCATTTTCTTAAACAATTTGGTTGTATTGGAATTTTTGAAATAGCAAAGCAAATTACACAAGGTTGCTTAATTTGTCAAAAGGTAAATAAGACAGTGTTTCGACAAGCAGCCACGGGAGGGAGAAAAACAGCTTACAGACCTTTTGAGAAAGTACAAGTCCATTTCACTGAATTGCCTAAGGTAGGGAGGATAAAATATTTATTGGTAATAGTAGATCATTTAACACAGTGGGTAGAAGCGTACCCTGTAGCACGAGCTATGGCACAGATGGTGGTAAAAATTTTATTGGAACATTTGATACCTAGATATGGGATAATCCAGTACATTGATTCTGACCAGGGCACACACTTTACTTCTAAAATAATAAAACTATTATGTCAATCATTAGGTATTCAGTGGGAATACCACACTCTGTGGCACTCACAAAGCTCGGGGAAGGTAGAAACAATGAATCAAACAATAAAACAACAATTGGCTAAATTAATGATTGAGACACAAATGCCCTGGACGAAATGTTTACCATTGGCACTTAACAAAAACATACAGTGAGACTGGAATATCGCCATATGAAATGTTCTATGGCATGCCTTATTTTCAAGGAATGCCTCTGGGGAACAATGTAATTGAGGATCATAGTATCCAACAAGATATAATTACCATTGGAAAAAGATTAAAAGAATGAAGAGAGATTGGGATGGTGGCCCAAACACCACCTTTAGGATTTGCAATTCATCAGTTAGAACCAGGAGATAAAATTCTGATAAAAACATGGAAAGAAGGAAACCTATCTCCCCTCTGGGAAGGACCTTTCCTTGTTTTATTCACTACAGAAACAGCTGTGAGAACTGCTGAAAAAGGATGGACACATGTGTCACGAGTGAAAGGTCCAGGGAAGGAGTGGAAGGTCACATCTGACTAAATTGCTGTGGGAATTTTATTGCGGCTACTCCTGTAATAGAAACAGGAGTGAAACATGAAATTCCCACAGTTGCTAAAAATCTACTTGTAAATCTTGCTGAAAACATTGCTAAGTCATTGAATATAACTAATTGTTACGTTTGTGGTGGAACAAATCGAGGTGAACGATGGCCATGGGAAGCTATGGAGAGCCATGTAAGTAATCCCCAAGTTTGGAAAACAATGGGAAAGGGTAATAGGAAACAACAATGGGTACTCCAAACGAGTATCATCGGAAGGAGTTGTTGGCAAAAGAAGAACAGGAAAAAGGAGCTGGAACTAGAATTTGTCCTTGGTGTAGAAGGTGGTGTTTATTTGTAAGAACTGCAGGCTAACTGGCAGTTTTCTGTAGCCATAAAGCCTTGCAAATAAAGAGGATCGCCAGGCTCGGGCAAGTGCTCAGGTCTGGACAAACCACTGATCTAGCAAAGCTCTGGCCTTCACAAGCAGTGCTCAATTAATTTGGGTACTAAGAAAGCACCCCCTTAAAGGAAGGAAGAGGGCAAGACCGGAGGGGAACTGGTGTTGCGGCTTAAAAAGGGTCTGCCAAGGGCTGCAACCCCTTTGGGCTGTGACCGCCGACCACTATGGCCCTGACCGGACCTCTTCTAGTTCTACTTGGGGTGAGTTCCTTGACTCTGACTACGGCAAATAACTGTAGTCAATATTGGAACAAGTCCAGCTGGGGTTTACCCCAGAAAAATGGGAAAACTGAGGACCTTTTCTAATTGTACAGCCCGTACGTGTAATCAACAATAAAACCTAGTTTTTTCCTGTTACCCATAAATTAGGGAGAGCGACTAGGAGTCCAGGTGTATAACGAATGGCCTCCTGAGAGATAAACTTGGAATGGAATCAATCTAGGAGGATTTTGGGGAGATTTTATGGGTGGTGATTGGCTTACTAAAATCGGGATAGTTGTATTGGGGATATGTGGGGAATTGTTACTAGATTAATCTACTCGGTTATACAAGGAATGCAGATATCTGCAGTACTCAATTGGAAACGAAAACACGAATCAATACTATAAAGAAAAAGATGGGGGATTGTGAAATATGTTCATCTGATTCGTGTGATGAAGTGTAACCTTCTGGACTTTTATGGATTTCTCCTGCACCATAAAAAGGGGTATTTTACAGGAGAAAGTTAAACTACTTGGCTGGTATATCAGCTCAAACCAGTTTGACCACTGACCGCATAGTATTGTGTAAAGAAAGTGCATGCATACGGTTTGGGGTCATCCTGGGGGCACGCCGAGGAAAATTCAAGGAGACTCTAGCAGGAGAAGAGGGCACGCGCTGAAGAAGACACGCCTGTTCATTAATATGTATTAGCAGACAGGCCTATTCATGAATATGTATTAGCGAACAGGATCACGCTGAGGAAGATTCGAGAAGATCCTAGGAGAAGAGGGCATGCGCCAAAGAAGACACGCCTGTTCATGAATATGTATTAACGGACAGGATATAAACCAGGAACAGGAGCTGTACCGCGTGCGTCTTGGTGGAGCGGAGACTCCCGGCGCACCCAGCGCTGTTTGCTTGCCTCTATTCGCTTAATAAATTGTACATTTGAATTGGAATCCTGTTTGGGACTAAATCATTTATAACACAGATAATTAATCAGACTGAAATTAGCGGTATCATTAGAGGAACATGGAAAGCTTTTAGGGCAAAGCACTCTATAACTACAAATCCCTTGGTGAGATATAATAAAGGTTATCATAGCTTTGTACGGGCGCTTTTCCCATCACGAGGAGTAGTACAGCTATGTGAAATATGTTCATCTGATTCGTGTGATGAAGTGTAACCTTCTGTCCTACGTATCCTTGTATGACCGCAAGCCTAAGTCTAGCAGAGTGGTTAATGTATATAATGTAATACATTGTAAACTTCAATTGGAATCCTGTTTGGGACTCAGACGTTTATCTCAGCTAGAAAAAGCAATAGTTAGCTTGTCGGCAGAAATGGAAATTATCGCCAATTATCGTATACATACGGAGGGGTTAACAGATGGAATTTTGGCCTGTGAGAAAACTGCAGTTAGAATATCAGAAAATGGATGGCTGGGTAAGAAACAGATACTATGCTGGGTGAGAGAAAACAGCCCAAGAGATAAGAAAGTTGATCAAGGTTAGGGGAGGATGGGGAAGACATGCAGTAACGGAGGAATATAAAGCACAATTCACAATTTTGTTTGCCTTATAACATTCTGCTATTGGCTTGAGCATGGTTGATATGTGACTGCTGGATTATGGTAATATGCCGCGTGAACAAAGCCTACGAACCAACAGACAGGGTGGCTGGGGCACGTGCAGCACGTCTGGCCAGCGGGCGCGTATGCCATAGGCTCTCTGTGTTGAAAGGTGGCAACCAAGGCGTGTTCTGACACTCGCTGGCCACGTGTGTCGAAACTCGTTCCTCTGCAAATGTATAAATACCGGGATTTCCCAAAGGGCAGTGGGCCGGTGTACGGCAAGGCCACCGTTGCCTCCGTGGGGACGCCCATGTAAAGCTGGCACCTACCGACTGCTGGGCTGAGTTCGTGGTGCAGGACGATAGAAGAATGTACAGATGGTCCATCTTCCTCACAGTCCTCGGGTTGCGAATGAACCATCAGGTTTTGTTTATAGATAAACAAAAAGGGGGTGATATTGGGATCACCCTGCATGGCTCGACCTTAAGGAGAAGGAGCTGTGGCATTGAGAAGCTGGTAAACAGCCGGACACCTGCAGGGCTCAACCTTGAAGAGAAGGAGCTGTGGTAAACAACTAAGAAGAAGCAAAGGAGCGCGTGGACATACAGAGGCGACCAATCCTGCCTCTGTGAGAGTCGCGTGGACTTAAAGCAATAGCCAACCGGGTAGCACTTTTAGGTGCGTGAACGGGCTGTATTTGTATAAAAAGCACGCTACGCTAACAATAAAGGTCTTTGGCCTGAAGCCCTGCCACAGTCCGTGCCTTATTACTCCACACTCCTGAGCAATTTTTTCTCCAGGCTTAACAGTCCCAGACCTCTCAGCCTTCCGTCCTATGGAAGATGCTGCGGTCCCTTAAATCAGCTTTGTGGCCCTTTGATAGCCTTGCTTTAGCAGGTCAACAACTTTCTTGCACTGGGGAGCCCAGCACTGGACACAGCACTCCAGATGTGGCCCACCGGTGCTCAGTGGAGGAGAAGGTTAACTTCCCTCCATCTGCCGGCAATGCTTTTCCTAATGCAGCCCAGGAGGCTGCTGGCCTTTGCTGCGAGGCTGCCTGGCTGGCTCATGCTCAGCTGCTTGCCCTCCAGGACCCTAAGGTACTTCTCTGCAGAGCTGCTATCTAGCCAGTCAGCCCCCAGCATGATGTCCACAGTGTGGCTGGATGACAGGCTGTCCTCCCCCGGGGACTTTCTCAGCAGCAGCTTGTCCTTCTTGGAGATCGGCTTCACCTCTGTCACAGGCCCCACTCATTGCTGCAAGTGTCACCTGGGACAACAAACCCCTCTCCTGCCAGGGCTGCACAGCCCAAGGCCGTTTTCTGTCTGGTCTTGGGGACTGCAGCTTTTGCTCTCGTTGTGAGAACCTCCTTCATCATTATGTTGCCTCCTGCCATCCACTCCAGCACACATCGGCTGTGAAGCCTTTCCACACAAAGAGGGCCAATCTTTTGGTATCAGGTGTCCATGTGACAAATCTGCCCTTGGCCCTGGTGCCACATCTGAGGTGCTACAGGCCTAATGTGCACCAAAGCCCACAGCCTGGAGCACAGACAGCAGGAGGACAACATGCCATCGCAAAGCTGTGACGTTAGGGGAGCAAGAGTCAAGATGGAAAAGGACAGCTCCCACAGCTTTTGTGACTGACGGAGATACAACATCTTTAGGCGAGACTAACAGGGAAAGCGAGAAGTGGAGGATGCCCTGCTTGCTACCAGAGCAGGTCAGATGTGTGGATGTTCTCTATGGGACATGCAACAGGATGTTGCGTGTGGGTCAGCTTCTAACTGTGCCACCCAGTCTGAGGCTCACCTGGACCTTGTACTCCCAAAAGAGGAAAAGTTGGTCAGGGATGGGAAGACCAGTTTCAGCCTTGGTTGTAGTCAGCATGAAACTGTGGTCTCCCAGATCTGCACAGAAGCGGGGAAGGAGAGTAGCCGAGCACAGACCCTGCACATGCGGGAATGAGAACTTGGCCTACTGAGGGCACTGGCAGGTGGGATCCCATGGGGGCAGTGTCAGGGCCCTGAGAGCATCCACAGGCCTTCAGGACCCTAATCAGCCTCACCTGGGGCCTCCATCCACACCTCTGTCCATGGGCCCAGGAGACCATTGAAGACCAGGCCTGAGTTTCAGCCCCAGCTTGATCGATGCTCTAGGTGTACTGGTCTCCAGACACAGCCTTGCCTGTCCATCGACCTTGTTCACTTGTACGTGAAGAGTCACTTCCCAGCTTGATTCTTTATGGGGTGTACAATGGATGACACTGTGGCCCTCCAAGTGCCAGAGCCCAGGTGAGTCACAGAGGCCTAGGGCCTTTCTCCTTCCTTTCTTCCCATCACTTGATCAGCTTTTGGGAGGAGAGGAAGGAAAAGCAGATGAGGTTTCTGGGTGCCAATGACTGAAAGGATGGAGCAGAGCCATCACATGTGAAATGATCTAAAGCCTAGGCTAGTTCAAAACTGTTATCTTCTGTTCCTATATCTGAGGCCTTCTATCTTCAGGAAGAACCTGGAAGCTCCGAGATCCCTCCATCTTGCCCTCTTTTAGCAATTCAGTTGACCGTACCCAAGTCAGAGGCTTTCCTTCAGTTCTGTTTACAGTGTAAAGCACCCCATGGTCTGGAGATATGGCAGGATAGTTGCATAAGGATCCCACTCCTTTGGACAAGAAGATGGATGTTCCCGGGAGGATGGATGTTCTCAGGGGGCATGACGTACCAATAGCTGTGTTCAGGGAGCTGGTCAAAGGCCTTGTCTCCATTTCTGTAACGGCGGCACAGATGCCTGGTTCATGTGTAAACTCTTTCTCCGGATTCTGGCATTTAGCGAGCAAGCTGGTCTGACCTCAGAGCTGGCCCTGCTTGGAGCCAGTGCAACTCTAGAGACCTCCTGACCCTCCTTCCACCCTGAATTGTCCTGTGATGTAGAGACCCTCTCCTCCAGCTTAGTCTCTTCTCATATGACATGTGGCAAGGCACAGGCCTGTTGGGAAAGAGACTGCTGCGAGGGGGTCTCTAGTCCAGCCTCCAGGCTGGCCGTGACTTTGCGGCGCTGAAACTTGAAGAGCTCCAAAGGTGGAGATCATGGCAACGCTCCTCCTAGTCCATTTTATTTTTCCTGAGGTTCAGCCTAAAGCTCCCAAGAGGCAGCTTGTGGCTGTTCCTTCTGTCGTATCAATGGTGACTGCAGAAAACAGGTTGGCTCCGTTATCCCTCCAGGCAGGTGCAGGCTCTTGCTAGGTAAACCCGTGTCTCCACTTCAGCAGGCTACAGACACCCAGCTCCCTCAGACTCTCCCCACAGCTCATCCTTTAGGCCCTTCACTTCAAGTTGGCAGACCTCCTCCAGACACTCCACTCTCCTTTCGAAATGTGAGAACCACTGACTCATATGGCATTGTCACAGTTCCCTTAGTCAGTCAGGTCCCTGTCCATGCTGCTGCATGGAGTTGTTTCTGAGCTTTTCCTTCAAAACCTTGAGGTTTCTGCTGGCCAAATCCCAGGTGTGCCAAGGTCCCTCTGGACTGAACCTCCAACAGTCCAGCTTTTAAAGTATGCGTGCCAACGGCCATCCTGAGTCGTGGTGCCTCTAACAAGATCAGAACTTAAGTAGCTGCAGGACACTACAGAGAAGAAAAGAGTACTAGCGTTAAGTTGAGTTGCAATGCGAGGTAGAAAGCACCACAGTAACCACCTCAGAGACACCAAAGGAAGGTTCAAAGTGAGCAAATGCAGGGCCACTGGATAAACAGTGAAAAGTCCTTGGCTTTTTGCATGGGTGGGGATAAGGATGGTTAAAGAGCAGGACTTGAGAGGTGGGAAAAGAATGAAAAGGGAATGAATGGTGAAGCAAAGGAAATAACCAGGGCTGTTTGGGGATACCTGTGAAGCAGTCCTGCATCTGAGCAACACTGCCTGGAGGAGGAGAAGACAACTTCAGCTGATCTGACTATGCCAGCATCTGACTTACTTCCATGGTCACGGGGAACCTGACAGCTTTCCCTACTGTCATCAAGGGCACACCTAGAGAGGAAGGAACCACAGCATCATTTAGTTTTCCACTCTCCTGAATGGGACCTCAGTAGGTCTCCAGTCCAACCTCATGCTCACAGCAGAATCGGCTACGGAGTCAGACCACTTTGCTCAAGGCTTTGCCACATGGGGGCTGGAAAATGTCCAAGGACAAAGACAGGAAAACATCTCTGGGAAACCTGCTTCAATGTTTGGATGCCCTTATGGAGAAAAAGATTGTCCCTATCTCCAGCCTCAACATTCCTTATTTCAACATTTGACTATCGTCTATTATCGTCCTGCCAAGCACCACGGTGACAAGACTGGCTCCATCTTCCTGAAAACCTCCCTGCAGGGACTGGCTGGCTGCTATGAGGTTCCCCAGACCTTCCCTTTCCCAGGCCGAAGGCAGCCCTTTCCCTCAGTTTCTGCTCCCCAGGCAAGTGCTGCAGCCCCTGCGCATCTTGGCAGCCTCCCACTGAAGTCACTCCCAGTTGTCAACGTCTTCCTTGATGTGGTGGATTGACTCTGGCCAATAGCCCGGCAGCCACGCAGCCGCTCACTCTTTCCCCCCCTTCCCCACTGGGACAGGAGAGAGAACAGGAAGAAATAAAGCACGGAAAGTTGTGGGTCAAGATAAAGACAGCTTAGCAGGTGAAAGAAAGAGATTTTTTAAAAATCAACAAGCAATAATAATAACAAGCAACGCAAAGGCAACCACTCACCACTTCCCACAAGCAAAAATGATGCCCAGCCAGTCTCCACACAGAAGACTTTTGAATGAAAAAACATTAATGGAGAAGCCGCTGCCTGAGCATTCACACACCAATCAAGGAGTTGCACACACACCACCCGAGACTTTAACTGCTGGGTCTGGAGTCCCTTTGCAGCAGGAGACTCCAGTGAGCCGATGTGTGCGCCTTTCGACTCTACACACACACACACACACACACACACACACACAGAGTCTCTCTTGGGTGCTTTCTCTTCCCTCAGGCTCAACCCTAGGTTTCCTGAAGCAGAATCTCTGACATGACGTATACCAGTTGAATTTATTAAGCGGTACAGTGGTGAAGAACAGCTTGAGCTGAGTGCCTCTGGAGACGGACCCCGAACCAGAGACTCTCTGGACAATTATACCCTTACAGTCTAAGCTCCCCTCCCCTTGTGAGACGGTTTAGTCCAGTTGGAGTATTTGGGTCTGGGGTCTCCTTTTTCCTCATTGGATCCTTTCACTGTCTCCAAGCAGGCCGTTCTTTTTCGTTTCTCGATGAGGCAACCTCTGCTGATGGATGTGGCTATCTTATCTTTCTAATTTACACCAGTTTCAGGGCCTTCCCTCACGCGACTAAGTAAGAGTTCAGTAGAACTTCATCAGTAGCTAGGTGAAAGTTCACCGCTCATGAAGGTCTAAGGCCTTTTACTAATGCTATGCAATGGATTGCATGTGAACTAGGAAGTGATTCCTGTAACAAAAATATGCTAGTTCCTTCTTCCTCTGTCCCAGCTTTTATTGCTCAGCACAACGTCGTACGTTAGAGAGTATCCCTTTGGTCAGTTGGGGTCAGCTGTTCTTGCCCATCTGCAGCCCACTCACTGGGAGGGAGCAGAGGCGGCCTTGACACTGTGCAAACACTGCTCAGCAATAGCCAGAACACTGGTGTGTTATCAACACTGTTTAAGGCACAAATGCAAAACATAGCACCACACAGGCTGCTATGAAGGAAGGTAACCCCATCCCAGCCAGATCAGTACACCTGAACTGGGGCCCTAAAACTGGATATAATTGGTTACAGGTGGTCTAACAAGCAATGAGCATGGGGAGACAACCACTTCCCTCACTCTTTTGGCGAGGCTCCTCTTTATACACTTCAGGACACTGCTGGCTGCCTTTGCTGCCAGGCCACACTGGATCAAGTGGTTAATGTCTTTTGTAGTTAATAATTCTAATCTTTCATATATTTTCACCTGTGCTGATACAATGACCATTTCTGAAGTAATGTTTTCAGCAGACTGTCTAGACAAAGGCCCTTTCCATTGTTCTCCTTCCCTTACTCTTTGTTCATTCAGATACTTCCCACCCACACTGCTGCTTTGAGCTTCAGGGACTAAAAGCCTGCCTGTCTTTCAGTAGTATAACGGTATCTTTAGCCAACTCTTTTAATTGTATCTACCTTTATCTATCTATCTATCTATCTAAAACATTTCTCGTAAGATCATCCCTTGTAGAAAGGCGACCTCATTAGAGGCAGCTTGTACTTAGTATATGGTTGAGGAGTGTTTTATTGCTTAAGACACTTGATCGTGCTTTACTTTGCTTTGCTTGCAAATGGGAAACATCCTTCTGTGCCTGTGTGCAGCCAGTCCTCTAAGGAAAGTGGGTGGGAGATGGTGCAATGGAGCTCTAACATTCAGCTCCCAGAGTTCAGAGAAGTCTGATGAAGGGAAAGTGATGTAAATCCCAGGTGGCCAACGACAGGTGGGGAGTCTGGGGAGGTGAGGAGCAAGGTTGTCCACCCAGTGTCAGATCTCAAGGGACTGCTTTTCCTACCTGTCCAGACCTCCTCAGGAGACGCTCCTGACACTCAGGATCCATATCAGTTGGATAATGCTTCTATCACTTCTTTAAACTGAAATTAACAAAATACCGCCTTTAAAATTAAAAATAACTTTATTAGGTGCACTTTGAAATCTTCCTTCTTAACCACGCTATGAAACAACTCAGATTAGCTATACGAGTCTTGCAGACGTGGAGAACGTTACAGGAAGAGGCATGACTTGTTAGGGCTTTCTGTGTTTTAAGGAGCCCCATGGTGTATTTGGGGCTCAGTCCGTGAACCTCAGATACTGGGAGAAGACTGAACAAACCTCTCAAGAAGTCAAAGCCAGAAGCAAACCCCAAAATACCTTGAAGCATTAATGGGACTTAATGAGACCCATTACTGCCAAAGGCTCCTCATTGACTCATTAGAGCAGATACTTGGAGACGGTGACTGCAGGTAGGCAAGGGCACTGCACAGGTGGCTGTAATGCTGAGAAAACCCTTGGTTCGTTTTATGAAGCAGGCAAGGCCAAACCCTGAGCCCAGGTCCTGGGAAGGCAGTTTCTGAGAAGAGAAGAATAAAGTTTTGTCTCACTGGCCCTGGTGGTAGAGACAGCTGCTATAGTCAAGACGACAAAGACCTCAGTCCTTTTGGACCTCTCGGTCTTGCTAGAACCCTTGGCCATCTCTATGCAGGCTGCCCTACACTGTCCCATGCCTCACCTCTTTCCCTTCAGCTTGCTGACAGCCATCTTGCTTTCCCACCTAGCTCTCACCCTGGCATTTCTATGCCTTCACTGATGGCTCTCCACCCTCACCAGCTGCTCCTTGAAACACAAAGCCATGGGATAATCCAGACTCCCTCTGGGTGATCTCTTGCAGCACAAGACTACCCTCTCAGTGAGGATTATTTTTTCTCACATCCAGACAGAACCTTCCCAGCTGTAATTTGTGGAGGTTTCTTGCTCTTCCCGCTACTAAGAAAAGCTCCATTGTCCCTGAAACTGTGAGGAATGAGCGATTCGTGTAAAGAAAATCTAGTGAATATAAGCTTGAAGCAAATGTCATTTATATTGAAATAAAGGAATATATGTAGGGCATGACCATAAGCAGGGGAGTGGTAGTGTTTATGTAACTTCCTGATAAGTATAGTTTGGGTAACTCCCTTGATATGTGTAACTTATGTAGCCTCCTGATATGTAAGTTAGTTCCTGATATACTAGTGCAAACCAGTGTTGTAAATAACCGCAGAAATGTCAAGAAAATGTATAGCCAAATAAAGTAGCATAATATAAGTAGAATAACGGAGCGCCTGCACAAACAGAGAGGTCATGTAGAGTGCACTGACGAAGAGGAGCATCTTCCTCCCAACGACCACCGGACGACCACCTAGAAAAAGATGAAGCATGCGCAGACCGGGGAAGTGGTGACGTACTTAAAGAAAGAGTCATCTTCCAAGAAAAAGGCGGAGAAAGGCAAGAAACGAAGCCTAGAGAAGTATAAAGGAAGGAATTGTAAGAAGTGAAGGTGTGCGTCTTGGTGGAGCGGAGACTCCCGACGCACCCAGCGCTGTTTGCTTGCCTCTATTTGTTTAATAAATTGCAAACTTAAATTGGAATCCTGTTTGGGACTAAATCATTTATCACAACTGGGGACTCGTCCGGGATGGTCTTGGTTCCTGAATACTGACTTGATCTAGGAGCGGCGCCCCACCATTTGGTGGCTCCTGATCGGGTCGGGTCGGGACTAACACCATCCTGAACCCAAATAGGGGCAAGCAAAGAATTTGATTTTTTATGAGCTCCCTTGCCGGCTGCAGCAGTTTATTTTGCCCGTAATTCTGCGCGCGAAGATCCGAACGAAGACGACGGGGTTGTAAGTATTTAAGGTGTATACCGTTCGGTTGGGTGGGATTCGGTTGCCTGTGTGTGTAAGAGTGTGACTGAGACGGAACCTCGTTCCGAAGCGATTGTGGAGGTCTTCTAACCGCGGTTCCAATCTCCCGCGAGGGACTTGGCCGGTGAAGGACCGAAGCGATTTTTATAGGATCCATAGGTGAGTGAGAAGTTTGAAACCCCCTGCAAGACACTCTGCTTGGTAACCAAGGGCTGTAGGAATTGCCACAGTAAAAATTCCTAGATGGGTCAGACGAAATCGAGAATCCAGGACCAGAAGAAAGGGAGCGAATTACTAAAAATACCTCCGGAGATTCCATTAGGAATAATGTTAAAACATTGGAATAATAAGGGCCCTGGAAAAGGGAAGACAAAAGAGAAATTAGTTAAATATTGTATGGTAAAATGGCCAAAGAACCCCTTGAGACCCCACGTTTTTTTTGGCCTTTATTTGGGTCATTTGAGGATTGGGTTTGTCAGGCGCTAAACCTGTATGTAAATTCTAAGGAACCGTTTTGCCAAGAGGAGAGCGAGTATGCTAGTTTATGGATAAAGGCCTGTGTGGGCATTTTTCATCTTAAAACAGGAGTAGGGAAAAATAAGACCGTAGGGGAGCAACACATGGAAAAGGAAAAGAAGGATTGGGACCCCCTAGATCACTTACCTCCCCCGTATAATCCAGCTACCCGTCAAATACCGTCACCAAATCTGACGACTTCCCCTACGGCCCCGGGGTCGAATTCAACTCTAAGGGGAGGATCCCAAACTGAGCACCCAGAGCGTCTTTGTATCCTTTACGGGAAGTACCTCTGGGTGGAGATAGAGGATTGGCAAGAGAGAGGGTTGGAAGAATTACTAAGAGAAGCTCAAAAGGTTTATGTCAGGAGGGACGAAGAAAAACAAGCAGCAGAGGCAAGAATTTTTGTAGCAGCAGTGAGGGAAAGTCAGAGGAGTAAGACTCAGCTGGGAGAGAAAAAAAGATAAGAGACCAGAACAGCCACCCCAGGGACAATCTCATCAAGACAGACCCACAACTCCCATCTGTTACTATTGTAACAAAAAGGGACGTGTTCAGAAAACCTGCCGTAAACGGGAATGGGATGAGAAAATGTTCAAAGAGGATTAGGGGTGTTAGGGGCTGTATCTTCTGGGGACCTCAACATCAACAGAGCCCTTGATAAAACTATTAGTAGGTCCCCAAAAAGAAGAATTTTTATTTTTAGTAGATACTGGAGCTGAAAGGTCAACGATTCAGAAACTCCCAAAAGGGGTAGGAAAAGGAAAAGCCCAGATGTCAGTAACAGGTGCAAAAGGAGAACCCTTCAAAGTCCCCATCTTAGAAGAAGTAGAGATTGAGACAGAGACAAAAATTTGTTTAAATGATTTACTTTTATTACCAGAAGCAGAATATAACCTATTAGGGAGGGACTTGATTTTAAAACTAAACCTAACTATTCAGAACCAAGGAGATCGGTTATATATTAACTTATGTACCTTAACCCAACTTGATGAGGAAAAAATTGACCCCCAAGTATGGTATAAGGAAGGAGATGTTGGGAGATTAGATATGGAACCCATCAAGGTACAAATAACAGACCCTCATAAGCCAATTAGAATTAAACAATATCCTATATCTATAGAAGGCCGGAGAGGTCTAAAACCTATTGTGGATAAATTACTAAAAAATGGGACTTTGGAACCATGTATGTCACCCCACAATACCCCGATACTCCCTGTAAAGAAATCAGATGGTACATATAGGATGGTACAGGATTTGAGAGCCGTGAATCGGCGAACAATCACCAAATTCCCTGTCGTGGCAAATCCTTATACTTTATTGAGTCACCTGTCTCCTAAACATATTTGGTATAGTGTAATAGATTTGAAAGATGCCTTTTGGGCCTGTCTTTTGGATAAGGGGTTCAGAGATTATTTTACCTTTGAATGGGAAGACCCCAAAACAGGACGAAAAACAACAATTAAGGTGGACTGTGCTACCACAAGGGTTTACGGAGTAACCAAATTTGTTTGGACAGACCTTAAAGAAAATCTTACAAGGTTTTACAGTACACGAGGAGGGAAAAATTATTACAATATGTGAATGATTTACTGGTAGCAGGAGAAACTGAAGAGGAGACCCGAAAAGCCACCATTAGATTGTTAAATTTTTTAGAGAAAAAGGGATTAAAAGTGTCCTGCTCGAAATTACAATTTATAGAGCAAGAAGTAAAATATTTGGGACATTGGTTAAGCAAAGGAAAAAAAAAGAAATCAGATCCTGACCGGGTTTCTGGTATTTTAATCCTAAGACCTCCACAGACTAAAAAGGGAATGGAAAAAAAAAAACAAAAAAAACAAAAAAACAAACAAAACAAAACAAAAACAAACAAAAAAAACCCACAAAAAACCCACACACACTGGTGGGATATTTATCCAAATTGTTAGATTCGGTGAGCAGGGGGTGGCCAGCATGTCTCCAAGCCCTAGTTGCTATGGCATTATTGATAGAGGAAGCTAGGAAAATTACCTTTAGTGTACCTCTAAAGGTATATACGCCACATAATGTTAGGAATGTCCTCCAACAGAGGACAGAGAAATGGTTGACAGATAGTAGACTTTTGAAATATGAAACCATCTTGATAGATTCACCTAATTTGGAATTAGGAGTCACCTCTGCCCAGAGCCCCGCTCAGTTCCGGTTTGGGGAACCCTCAGAAGCAGTAGTGCTATAACACAATTGTTTAGAAGTTATAGAATCCCAGACAAAAGTAAGGCTCAATCTTAGAGATATTGAATTGGAGGGAGGAGAAAAATTGTTTGTAGATGGATCCTCCCAAGTAATAGAAGGGAAGAGAAAATCAGGATATGCAAAAATTGACAAGGACTTAGAACTTGTGGAATCAGGACCTCTGAGTCCATCATGGTCAGCTCAGGCTTGTGAGCTTTATGCCTTATGTAGGGCCCTGGAATTATTAAAAGAAAGAAGAGGGACCATATTCACAGATTCCAAATATGCATATGGAGTAGTCCATACTTTTGGAAAAATTTGGGAGGAAAGAGGCTTGATTAACACTCAAGGAAAGAACTTAATACATCAGGAGTTGATAGTAAAATTTTAAAAGTGTTAAGAGAACCAAAGGAAATAGCCGTGGTGCATGTGAGGGGACACCAAAAGGGATTAGATTATCGAATTAGAGGAAATAATTTAGCAGATAAGGAGGCTCAGGAAGCAGCCTTGAGGATTGAAACTGTTAAAATTAATCATACACAAACAAGGGAGGACACTAGTGGAAGAGGATAAGAGGAAAAGGAGAAAAAGTTTACGCTGGAGGAACAAGCAAAATTAGAGAAAATAGGAGCTAGAGTGGAACAAGGGAAATGGACATTACCTGATGAGCGAGAGATGTTGCCAAAAGCTTACGCTAGGCAGGTATTAGAACGCTTACACGCGCAAACACATTGGGGTACAAAAGTGTTAAGTGATCATTTCCTTAAACAGTTTGGCTGTATTGGAATTTTTTGAAATAGCAAGGCAAATTACACAAGGGTGTTTAACTTGTCAAAGGGCAAATAAGGCCGTGTTTCAACAAGTGGCCATGGGAGGAAGAAAACTAGCTTATAGACCGTTTGAAAGGATTCAAGTCGACTTTACCAAATTACCAAGAATAGGAAGATTGAAATATTTGTTAGTTATAGTAGACCATTTAACACGATGGGTCGAAGCCTATCCTGTAGCAAGAGCGACAGCTCAGACGGTGATAAAATTTTACTAGAACACCTAATCCCCAGGTATGGGATAATACAATATATTGATTCTGATCAAGGCACTCGCTTTACTTCTAAAATTATAAAATCCTTGTGCCAATCATTAGGTATTAAATGGGAATATCATACCCCATGGCATCCTCAAAGTTTGGGAGTAATAGAAAGAATAAACCAAACAATAAAGCAAGAGCTAGCGAAGCTAATGGTTGAAACACAGATGCCATGGACTAAATGTTTACCGCTAGCCCTTCTTAACATAAGGATCAAACCGCACAGTGAGACTGGATTATCGCCATATTAGGTTTTATACGGCATGCCCTATCTCCGAGGGAAACAATGTAGTGGAAGATTATAATATTCGGAAATATGTTATCATTTTAGGAGAAAGGTTGAAAGAACTAAGAGATATAGGAATAATGGCACAAACCCTACCTTTGGGGTTTGCAATCCATCAATTCAAACCAGGGGATAAGGTACTGATCAAAACTTGGAAGAAAGAAACTTTAGTTCCTTCATGGGAAGGACCCTTTGTTGTATTGTTAACTACAGATACTGCCATCCGGACTGCGGAAAAGGGGTGGACACACGCGACTCGAGTAAAAGGACCCATGAAAGACTGGAAAGTTATTTTACAACCTGGAACCACAAAAATAACATTAAAAAGGGAATGAACGTATGAGAAATGATCACGAATTAAAGACTATAGCATTAAGCAATTATCGGGCAGGACTAAGTTTATGTCCACTCTGTAAACCATGTTGTATGATTATTGAGGGTTAGGTGTAACCTGTGTAACAAATATATCATTTCCCACAGAGGCTAACAGGGACGTTTTCAAATTCAAAGCTGAAGTTTCCTCTGCATTCAGTGTGGACAGACTACTCCTATAGGAGATTTCTGGTGGGTAAGATTTATTACTGTCATCGAAATAAAGAAGTCCGCTTGAGAAGGGGGAGAGGGCAAGACCGGGTGGGGATTCTCAGTCGCGACCAAGTAAGGCCAGTCAAGGACGAGCACCCCTTGTAGCTGATGCCTCCGACCATGAGATCCCTTACCGGACCTCTCCTGATTTTACTCGGACTCACCAACCTGGTGACAGGTAATCAAAATTGCACCGAGTGCATAAGAACCGCCCAGCACGGACGAGTAAGTAATAAAACATTAATGTACCACACCTATTACGAGTGCAAAGGGAAACAGAACGGGAGTTGTATATACAATGGAACACAATATAAGAAATGCTCGGTGGAAAATGATACTGTTTGTTACGATCCAAAGGAACTTCTTTATCAATAGTGGGTAGAAATGAAAACAAATTCGGAAGTAGGAAGATTAATTGGAATAAGTAAGGATATGGCCAATTTGAGCACATCAGTATCGGTAATTTTTGATGCATGCGATATTATAGATGATGATCTGGATATTAATTGTGGGAGTGTAGAGTGGAGATGATGCTATAGTAATCAACCAAAATATATTTGCCCAGGTGGAGGTGGACGTCAATGTCAGATAAATCCTGATTATGTACCTAGTCAAACGGTGAGATATCAGTCAGCACACCTATGTGGAAGAAGGGGATGGTCTTGTGTATGTTAGGATACTGCAAGCTGGGGATATGACAGCCAATGTGGGGATTTACAAGCTTCAATCACAAGGGTACAAACAGACAATAATTGTACAACCTGTACCTGTAATTTAGTAAATTTAACCCTTATAAATTTAGAAATTTGGAAACAGAAAAAAATAACCAAAATTGGACTTAAGATATATGGACCTGGAGAAGACCCAGGTGTAGTTATTAATATTGAAATGAAAGAAAAGAGAATCGGTGCAGCATAGACTGTTATTTAAGTCATTTTGTCATGAAATGGAAACAGGAACGAAATATGAAATTCCCACAGTGGCTAAAAATCTATTTGTAAATCTTGCTGAGAACATTGCTAAGTCACTAAATGTAACTAATTGTTATGTATGTGGTGGAACTAATCAGGAGAGAATTGGCCCTGGGAGGCCCAAGAGAGCAACATACCAGACCCTAATGTTTAGAACATATCAACTCAGGTCAGGAAACAACAATGGATATTACAAACCAGCATAATAAGAAGAAGCTGTTGGCAAAATGACGCTGGGAGTAAACCAGTCGGATATTTAGTATGTGAAGGGGGATATAACTGGAATAGTACTTACCAAAAGTAGGATAAATGGGGCACTGCCCAAGAAATAAGTAAAAATCATGCGAATTGGACCAACGGAACCACTATTGATAAAGGGTGGTCAAGTCCAGAAGGGCAATATTGGATCTGTGGAAAATTTGCATATACCCGATTACCAAAAAATTGGACCGGAGCGTGCGTGTTAGGAACTATACGGCCAAGCTTTCTCTTATTACCTATAAACCGAGGAGAACGCCTAGGGGTACTGGTATATACAGACGCATTAGAAACTCACAACCGAAGGGGAAAAAGAGAGCTACAAATAGGAAAATGGAAAGATAATGAGTGGCCACCTGAAAGAATAATAGCATATTATGACCCAGCGACATGGGCAGAAGATGGGTCCTGGGGATATAGGACCCCCATTTATATGTTGAATAGAATAATCAGGTTGCAAGCTGTAGTAGAAATAATTGTAAATAAAACGGGTAATGCTCTAGGATTGGTGGCTAAACAAAATACTAAAATGCGTACAGCCCTATATCAAAATAGACTCGCACTAGACTATTTACTAGCACAGGAAGGAGGAGTCTGTGGAAAATTTAATCTCACAAATTGTTGTTTAGAGATAAATGATGAAGGAAAAGCCATCAATGAATTAGTAAGAGAAATGAAAAAAGTAGCCCATGTGCCAGTCCAAACGTGGAATGGAATAAATGTCCAAGGACTATGGACAACGTGGGAAAATTTATTCTCAGGAAACTGGGTAACAAAAATCATTATCGTTTTGTTAGGATTGTTTGGAGGTATGTTAATAATACCATGTCTAATTCCTTGTCTTTCACAAGCTGTAGCTTCTGCGATTAATGGAATGAAATTTACAGCCACTCCAATAGAACCAACACAGAGTGAGAGAAAACATGTTTTAATGTTGGTAAAACATATAGAGGAACCCGAGTTAATACCCATCAAACAAACTTTAAATAAATTTTACACGAATCACAGTGGTGAAAAAGAAAACGGGGGATTGTGAGGAACGAGCGATTCGTGTAAAGAAAATCTAGTGAATATAAGCTTGAAGCAAATGTCATTTATATTGAAATAAAGGAATATATGTAGGGCATGACCATAAACAGGGGAGTGGCAGTCTTTATGTAACTTCCTGATAAGTGTAGTTTGGGTAACTCCCTTGATATGTGTAGCTTATGTAGCCTCCTGATATGTAAGTTAGTTCCTGATATACTAGTGCAAACCAGTGTTGTAAATAACCGCAGAAATGTCAAGAAAATGTATAGCCAAATAAGGTAGCATAATATAAGTGGAATAACGGAGCGCCTGCACAAACAGAGAGGTCATGTAGGGTGCACTGACGAAGAGGAGCATCTTCCTCCCAACGACCACCGGACGACCACCTAGAAAAAGATGAAGCATGCGCAGACCGGGGAAGTGGTGACGTACTTAAAGAAAGAGTCATCTTCCAAGAAAAAGGCGGAGAAAGGCAAGAAACGAAGCCTAGAGAAGTATAAAGGAAGGAACTGTAAGAAGTGAAGGTGTGCATCTTGGTGGAGCGGAGACTCCCGGCGCACCCAGCGCTGTTTGCTTGCCTCTATTTGTTTAATAAATTGCAAACTTAAATTGGAATCCTGTTTGGGACTAAATCATTTATCACAAAACCATTCTTCAAGCAGCTGCAGGCTGCAGCTACTGCAGTGCCCTGACCCTCCACTTCCCCAGGCTAAACAAGCCGTTGTTAAAAATAAATATATTAAAGTCTGCGCCCGCGATCCTGCAGACACCGCCCCCCCCCGCGACACACGCGCGCTCAGACTCACTCAGCCACCCCCCCACCGCGCGCGCGAGCTCCCCCTCCCTGCGCTGCAGCTCCGGACCCGCAGGCCGGTGGGTGCGGCCCCCCCCGGCCGGAGACTCTCCGGCGCCCCGGAGCAGCGGGGGGCAAGGGGGGCTGCAGCCGCGCGTGCCCCGCTGCCCGGCAACCGGCCCCCCCGGCGGCGGGGGAGGGAGCCTGGCGCAGAGGCTGGCTGGGGGAGGGGGGATGGCGGCGCTTTTCGGAGGTTTCTGTTTGGGTCGGTTGGGTTGGGGGGTTTTTTTCTCTTTTCGTTTTTCACCTCCCCCGCCGTTCGCGTTCGTTGGTTTTCACCGCGCGGCGGCGGCGGCCCGCGCGCAGCGGGGCTGTTGTGCCAAACGCGGGTTCCGTCACCCGGTGCGCAGAGCGCCGGGAAACACACGGAGTCGAGACGGCGGCTTTTCTTCCGCCCCTGCGCCGAGCTGGGTGCCGGTGGTAGGCCCACAAAGCTGGCGCGCCTCGGTTAACGCAGGGAAAATATTTCTACGCTCCGAGCAACAAGTCACCGTTATTTTTTTGAGAGCTGGCGCAGGCGCCCTTGCGCCTGTTGGTTCCCGCAAGCCTCGTCTCCACGGCGACAGCGTCCTCCTTTTTTACTGCGCGTGCCCCGTGAGGAAGGGGCTTCTGTGGGTAGGGGTCTTCCCCTACCGGAGGGCAGGCTTGTGCTATGCCGAGTCGATGTTAATTAGATGTTACTTAGGATAGTTCACTCAAAGGTCGGCAGTTGCGTTCCCTTTGCGGTTGCCTTGTTCCTTCCCTCAGGCTTGCGCCTCGTTGACTCCTGACAGAGCCTAAACAATACCCCCGCTTTGTGCCTCGCATACCTTCAGCAGGGTGACTGACCGACGGACTGGCCGACCGACGGACTGAGGACGAAAGGCGGGAGGGGGGCACGGGTGCGGCAGGGACGCCGCGGGGTCCTAAAGTCTCCCGCCTTCCTTCCTTCCCCGGGCCGGCAAAACTGCTGGCGGAAGGGGGAGGGGGGGTGTCTCCGTGTGTGCGTGTGGCCGCGGGCGAGGGGTTCGTGCCGGGGCCGGTTTGGGAGCGTGTGTGGCGGGTGTGCACGCAGTAAGAAACGAAAAAGTCTGGTAACGCTGTGGACAACGCCGCCTTCTCTGCTACAGCCTGCGCTGTGGCCCGCCTCGGTGTCCGCCTGCGGGCGATGTGCTCGGCTCGGCTCCCGGTTGAAGCCGTCCCTGGGAAAGCAGCAGCCCCGTGCCTCGGCCTGGGCAGAGACCTGCGTCCCCGAGGCCGGGCTCCGGCTGCCGGAGAGGTGGGCCGCGCCTCTCGCTAGCGGCCGTCGGCGTGTCCGTCGCCAGCGGGATGCGTTCCAGTGGTGAGCAGCGCCCAGAGGACAGGCCCAGCAGCCTCAGGCAAAGCGGGGTCGCTGCTTTGCTGATGGTGGTGTCCGAAAAGGCGGTTTCGTTTCCCGGCGTGCGATAGGCCAGTCTCACACACCGAGACGAGATACCGGTTTATTCCAGACCTGCGCAGAGCTGGGTGCTGGGTGGTAGGCCCACAAAGCTGGCACCCCGCGGTTAACACCCGGAAAATATTTGTAGGTTTCTAGCAACACTTACCAGTATTCTTAAACATACCTCAGCTGCCACCACGTTTACACATAAGCAGATTAACTTCTGGCGGCCTTGTAGCAATGGGGCTCGCTGCGGTGGGGTGGGGAGGGCGGGCGGCTGGGGCTGGGCACCGCCGCCTCTGCCTGGTCCCCGGTCCCCGGTCCCCGGTGGTGAGAGAGAAGAGTAAGAAAAGGTTAGGGGGAGGGAGGCTAGATAAATAAATAGCTAAAAAAATGACAATCAAAAAGAAACGGGGTGTGTGCAGGGTGCGTGTGGGTGTCTTGACACAGAACTCTCCGGGGTGAGGGCAGGCGGGCGGTTTGGGAGGAGGGAGTGGGGAGAGCAGGTTTAGGACAAATGCTGATCTGGCACTCTCTGCTAATTCTTGATGGATTAACATACACCGACCTATGGTTAATGAATGTAATAAATAATTCATTAACCGGTAATTAATATACGAAGTAATGATTAGCGATAGAGCAATACAGATTAATATTTACTGGAATTAACATCCAGTGGATTAAGATCACGTTAATAAGGAACTACTTTACTGATAACAAGTTCTAGGTGAGGAACAGAGCCGTCGTGTAGCACGTGTAATTAATGATAATTAATAATGATGAATTGATAGTAGATAATTACAACAGTAAATCAGAGTGATGATAAAGAAAAAAAAATACATGATAAGTAACTGGAGGACAGTAGTGTTAATGCAGTACCACAAAATACTAATAAATAAAATAATCGATCTTAATAGGTAACGACTGTTATTAATAAGTAATTATTAATGATTGATTTAGACTAATTTGATTAATAAAAACTTAATCAGTTCATTAATTTTTTATTCATTTATTTGTTGTAGACCGATAGATACTATATAACTCAAATAGCATCGATCAATAGGAATGAAAAGTTAATAAGAATTTCAGTTATTAATAATGGTCAGCTTACTCACGTTTGATGGAGGTCTTTGTGGCCTTGCCGTAGAACATCAGGCTGCAAGGCTTTCGCCTCATCCCAGACATCACTCAACAATAGTCAGTTATGAGACTGTCTGACTGCAACCCATCAGGGTTGCTTTTGAAGAGGAGCGTGTTGCTCCAGTCAAACCCTGCTACTCCCTACAGACCCACAGTGGTTTCCCACATTATCCACCCTGTGACCTTAGTCACAACTCACTGAGAGGAACATTGTGTAATTTGTATTTAGGTGGGTCGAGGCATTCATCTCCTTCCTGTGTTTTCATCCTCTCTTGTTGGTTGGTAATTTATTGTTGGGATCACTCTGCACGGCTCGACCTTAAGGAGAAGGAGCTGCAGCATTGAGAAGCTGGTAAACAGCTAGATATCTGCACGGCTCGGCCTTGAGAAGAGGGAGCTGTGGCATTGGGAAGCTGGTAAACAGCTGGACATCTGCAGGGCTCGGCCTTGAGGAGAAGGAGCTGTGGTAAACAGCTAAGAAGCAGCACTGTATAAGAAAAACAGGATGGAACCCGGACCACGTAGCAGTAACCGCAAGTAGGAGGAGTATGATAATGCAATCTTTAGGGCTAAGCCAATGATTGTAAGACAAGTATGCATAAGGTAGAACTTAGTGTATAAATATGTGTAAGGTTTTGCAATAAAGTTGAAGCTTGCCTTATCACTCATATTGAGTCGACTGCTTGCCTTCCCTCACTCGTCGCAAGTGGCGCCCGAACAGGGACCCCATCCTTGTTTTTCACCGGACAGCGAGATCGGAGAAGCACTGGTAGCAGCGACCAGGGAGCAGAAGATCGGCGGACGCTGCCGCGGCGCGCCTGATCCGTGCTTGAACCCAGGATAATTAAGAAGGGGTTCGCCGTCCGAAAGAAGGCTACCCATGGGAAAAGGCTGCAAAAATAATTGACCGGATAATTAAGAAGGTCAACATAGCGCGCAATGGAAATAGAGGTAGCGTTCGAAATCTTAAAATGCTTTTTAGAAAAGCGGGGAGTAAGCCAATTAAAAGATCTGGCTGGGTTAATTACGTTAGGGAAAGCGAAAGGGTCTTTTAAAGACCCTGAAAGTATGTTTGAAGTAGACGAGTGGCGTTCTTATGGAGATTGATTGTGGGATCTAGTAATCGATGATGATAAATCAGCAAAAAAAATTAATGAAATCTTGGAGAGATGTTATTAATTGCATGAAAAGATATAAAACTGAAAAGTGAATAGCACAGGCAACAAAGACAGTATAAAATTTACGACGCTCTGGAGGTTGATCCTAGAGACATTAAAAGAACTAAAGGCAGAACGCATCACATGAAGAAGGGGCGATGGTCAGACTCCTGCCACATATGCTCTCTAAGAGAGGACTGAAATATGATGAATATACACTTAGAAGGCTTCTAATTTGGTGCCAAAAAGGGTACCCCCCCGATGCGTCCGTGGCGTTTAAGGCAGAGACGTGGGAGGAGATAGGAAAAATGTTATAGGAACATATTGGGAATGGAGATAAAACCACCGCAGAGTTAGTGACGGCATGGAAGTTGATGTTAACCACATTAAAAGCCTTAAAGGCAGAGAGAAAAGCTGCAGCTGATATGGAGGAGGCTGTTAAACCGTCTTCAACCAATCCCTTTTTAACTGAGTCAGAGGGTCCAGGACCTTCAGCGACTCTGACTGCACCTCCTGAGGTGCCAGATGCACCGAGTAAACCGGCTGCATAAATAAGTCAGAGAAACAGATCTACGATGATGTATGTGAGGGCAAGACGGGACAACGTTGCCCAGAACAATGTACTCAGTGTTCCCCTGTGTGCCCATGTGAAAGATCAATGGGGTGAGTCTCGAAAGGAGATGGGCAAGCAGCGGAGCTAGCAACAACGTGGCGATTGCTATTCGAGACTGTTTTGAAGAGCCAGGGGCTAGCAGCAGACTCTGCAACAGCTTTTGAGTTACCTACCTGGGAGAAAGCAGGGAAATTGGTGTTTGAGGCAGCCTCTAAAGAGGATCATACGGCCGCGAAAGTGTTAACAACCTGGCGATTAGTCAGAGACTCTATAAAGGGGATAAAATCAGAGCGGACGGCGGCAGCAGCTGCCGCTGCCACAGCCCCGGGAGAGAAGGGAGGCCGAGCTGGGAATGGTGAGAACGAGCAACCCCCGCCCGCCTCCCCCCCCACCCCGCCCGCCCCCCGCCCCCGCTAACGCAACCAACGGAGGTGGCGAGTCCTCCTTGGCCCCCGCCTCCTGACCCGTGCGTGCCGCAACAGGAGGGGGCTGCCTGGGATGATCCTTCCCCCAAGTCAAGATCCGACCCTGCCCAACATTGGCGAGGCATGAGACAAGAGACTTTGGCAGAGAGGGAGGGGAC
>NW_028113951.1:0-17889 GCF_964289735.1 Phaethon aethereus | reverse complement strand
GTCCGGACCGGTAACGACCGCTCAGAACCGGTCCGGACCGGTCTGGACCGGTAACGACCGGCGCAAACCGGTCCGGACCAGTCACGACCGGCGCAAACCGGTCCGGATCGGTAACGACCGGCGCAAACCGGTCCGGACCGGTCGGAACCGGCGCAAACCGGTCCGGACCGGTCGGAACCGGCGCAAACAAGTCCGGACCGGTCGGAACCGGCGCAAACCGGTCCGGACCGGTCACGACCGGCGCAAACCGGTCCGGACCGGTCGGAACCGGCGCAGACCGGTCCGGACCGGTAACGACCGCTCAGAACCGGTCCGGAGCGGTCCGGACCGGTAACGACCGGCGCAAACCGGTCCGGACCGGTCGGGACCGGCGCAAACCGGTCCGGACCGGTAACGACACGCGCAAACCGGTCCGGACCGGTCACGACCGGCGCAAACCGGTCCGGACCGGTCGGAACCGGCGCAAAGTGGTCCGGACCGCTAACGACCGCTCGGAACCGGTCCGGACCGGTACGGACCGGTAACGACCGGCGCAAACCGGTCCGGACCGGTAACGACCGCTCAGAACCGGTCCGGACCGGTAACGACCGGCGCAAACCGGTCCGGACCGGTAACGACCGCTCAGAACCGGTCCGGACCGGTCCGGACCGGTCACGACCGGCGCAAACCGGTCCGGACCGGTCACGACCGGCGCAAACCGGTCCGGACCAGTAACGACCGGCGCAAACCGGTCTGGACCGGTCGGAACCGGCGCAAACCGGTCCGGACCGGTCGGAACCGGCGCAAACCGGTCCGGACCGGTAACGACCGGCGCAAACCGGTCCGGACCGGTCGGAACCGGCGCAAACCGGTCCGGACCGGGAACGACCGCTCAGAACCGGCGCAAACCGGTCCGGACCGGTCACGACTGGCGAAAACCGGTCCGGACCGGTCGGAACCGGCGCAAACGGGTCCGGACCGGTAACGACCGCTCAGAACCGGTCCGGACCGGTCCGGACCGGTAACGACCGGCGCAAACCGGTCCGGACCGGTCACGACCGGCGCAAACCGGTCCGGACCAGTAACGACCGCTCAGAACCGGTCCGGACCGGTAACGACCGCTCAGAAGCGGTCCGGACCGGTAACGACCGGCGCAAACCGGTCCAGACCGGTCGGAACCGGCGTAAACCGGTCCGGACCGGTAAACGACCGCTCAGACCCGGTCCGCACCGGTCCGCACCGGTAACGACCGTCGCAAACCGGTCCGGACCGGTAACGACCGCTCAGAACCGGTCCGGACCGGTCACGACCGGCGAAAACCGGTCCGGACCGGTCCGGACCGGTCGGAACCGACGCAAACCGGTCCGGACCGGTCGGAACCGACGCAAACCGGTCCGGACCGGTCGGAACCGGCGCAACCCGGTCCGGACCGGTAACGACCGCTCAGAACCGGTCCGGACCGGTCCGGACCGTTAACGACCAGCGCAAACCGGTCCGGACCGGTAACGACCGCTCAGAACCGGTCTGGACCGGTCCGGACCGGTAACGACCGGCGCAAACTGGTCCGGACCGGTCGGAACCGGCGCAAACCGGTCCGGACCGGTCGGAACCGGCGCAAACCGGTCCGGACCGGTAACGACCGCTCAGAACCGGTCCGGACCGGTCCGGACCGGTAACGACCGGCGCAAACCGGTCCGGACCGGTCGGAACCGGCGCAAACCGGTCCGGACCGGTCACGACCGGCGCAAACCGGTCCGGACCGGTCGGAACCGGCGCAAACCGGTCTGGACCGGTAACGACCGGCGCAAACCGGTCCGGACCGGTCGGAACCGGCGCAACCGGTCTAGACCGGGAACGACCAGTCAGAACCGGACCAGACCGGTCCGGACCGGTCACGACCGGCGAAAACCGGTCCGGACCGGTAACGACCGGTCAGAACCGGTCCGGACCGCTCCGGACCGGTAACGACCGGCGCAAACCGGTCCGGACCGGTCGGAACCGGCGCAAACCGGTCCGGACCGGGAACGACCGCTCAGAACCGGACCGGAGCGGTCCGGACCGGGAACGACCGGCGCAAACCGGTCCGGACCGGGAACGACCGCTCAGAACCGGTCCAGACCGGTCCGGACCGGTAATGACCGGCGCAAACCGGTCCGGACCGGTCGGGACCGGCGCAAACCGGTCCGGACCGGGAACGACCGCTCAGAACCGGTCCGGACCGGTCACGACCGGCGAAAACCCGGTCCGGACCGGTCGGAACCGGCGCAAACCGGTCCGGACCGGGAACGACCGCTCAGAACAGGTCCGGACCGGTCCGGACCGGTAACGACCGGCGCAAACCGCTCCGGACCGGTCGGAACCGGCGCAAACCGGTCCGGACCGGTAACGACCGGCGCAAACCGGTCCGGACCGGTCCGGACCAGTAACGACCGGCGCAAACCGGTCCGGACCGGTCGGAACCGGCGCAAACCGGTCCGGACCGGTCGGAACCGGCGCAAACCGGTCCGGACCGGTAACGACCGCTCAGAACCGGTCCGGACCGGTCTGGACCGGTAACGACCGGCGCAAACCGGTCCGGACCAGTCACGACCGGCGCAAACCGGTCCGGATCGGTAACGACCGGCGCAAACCGGTCCGGACCGGTCGGAACCGGCGCAACCGGTCCGGACCGGGAACGACCGCTCAGAACCGGACCGGAGCGGTCCGGACCGGTAACGACCGGCGCAAACCGGTCCGGACCGGTCGGAACCGGCGCAAACCGGTCCGGACCGGTCGGAACCGGCGCAAACCGGTCCGGACCGGTAACGACCGCTCAGAACCGGTCCAGACCGGTAACGACTGGCGCAAACCGGTCCGGACCGGTCGGAACCGGCGCAAACTTGTCCGGACCGGTCGGAACCGGCGCAAACCGGTCCGGACCGGTAACGACCGCTCAGAACCGGTCCAGACCGGTCCGGACCGGTAACGACCGGCGCAAACCGGTCCGGACCGGTCGGGACCGGCGCAAACCGGTCCGGACCGGTAACGACCGCTCAGAACCGGTCCGGACCGGTCCGGACCGGTAACGACCGGCGCAAACCGGTCAGGACCGGTCACGACCGGCGAAAACCGGTCCGGACCGGTCGGAACCGGCGCAAACCGGTCCGGACCAGTCACGACCGGCGCAAACCGGTCCGGATCGGTAACGACCGGCGCAAAACCGGTCCGGACCGGTCGGAACCGGCGCAAACCGGTCCGGACCGGGAACGACCGCTCAGAACCGGACCGGAGCGGTCCGGACCAGTAACGACCGGCGCAAACCGGTCCGGACCGGTCGGAACCGGCGCAAACCGGTCCGGACCGGTCGGAACCGGCGCAAACCGGTCCGGACCGGTAACGACCGCTCAGAACCGGTCCAGGACCGGTAACGACTGGCGCAAACCGGTCCGGACCGGTCGGAACCGGCGCAAACTTGTCCGGACCGGTCGGAACCGGCGCAAACCGGTCCGGACCGGTAACGACCGCTCAGAACCGGTCCAGACCGGTCCGGACCGGTAACGACCGGCGCAAACCGGTCCGGACCGGTCGGGACCGGCGCAAACCGGTCCGGACCGGTAACGACCGCTCAGAACCGGTCCGGACCGGTCCGGACCGGTAACGACCGGCGCAAACCGGTCAGGACCGGTCACGACCGGCGAAAACCGGTCCGGACCGGTCGGAACCGGCGCAAACCGGTCCGGACCGGTCACGACCGGCGCAAACCGGTCCGGACCGGTCGGAACCGGCGCAGACCGGTCCGGACCGGTAACGAACGCTCAGAACCGGTCCGGATGGGTCCGGACCGGTAACGACCGGCGCAAACCGGTCCGGACTGGTCCGGACCGGTAACGACCGGCACAAACCGGTCCGGACCGGTCCGGACCGGTAACGACCGGCGCAAACTGGTCCGGACCGGTCGGAACCGGCGCAAACCGGTCCGGACCGGTCGGAACCGGCGCAAACCGGTCCGGACCGGTAACGACCGCTCAGAACCGGTCTGGACCGGTCCGGACCGGTAACGACCGGCGCAAACTGGTCCGGACCGGTCGGAACCGGCGCAAACCGGTCCGGACCGGTCGGAACCGGCGCAAACCGGTCCGGACCGGTAACGACCGGCGCAAACCGGTCCGGACCGGTCCGGACCGGTAACGACCGGCGCAAACCGGTCAGGACCGGTCGGAACCGGCGCAAACCGGTCCGGACCGGTCACGACCGGCGCAAACCGGTCCGGACCGGTCGGAACCGGCGCAAACCGGTCCGACCGGTCGGAACCGGCGCAAACCGGTCCGGACCGGTAACGACCGCTCAGAACCGGTCCAGACCGGTAACGACTGGCGCAAACCGGTCCGGACCGGTAGGAACCGGCGCAAACCGGTCCGGACCGGTCGGAACCGGCGCAGACCGGTCCGGACCGGTAACGACCGCTCAGAACCGGTCCGGACCGGTCCGGACCGGTAACGACCGGCGCAAACCGGTCCGGACCGGTCGGAACCGGCGCAACCGGTCCGGACCGGTCGGAACCGGCGCAAACCGGTCCGGAGCGGTAACGACCGCTCAGAACCGGTCCGGACCGGTCCGGACCGGTAACGACCGGCGCAAACCGGTCCGGACCGGTCCGGACCGGTAACGACCGGCGCAAACTGGTCCGGACCGGTCGGAACCGGCGCAAACCGGTCCGGACCGGTCGGAACCGGCGCAAACCGGTCCGGAGCGGTAACGACCGCTCAGAACCGGTCCGGACCGGTCCGGACCGGTAACGACCGGCGCAAACCGGTCCGGACCGGTCACGATCGGCGCAAACCGGTCCGGACCGGTCGGAAACCGCGCAAACCGGTCCGGACCGGTAACGACCGCTCAGAACCGGTCCGGACCGGTCCGGACCGGTAACGACCAGCGCAAACCGGTCCGGACCGGTCACGATCGGCGCAAACCGGTCCGGACCGGTCGGAACCGGCGCAAACCGGTCCGGACCGGTAACGACCGCTCAGAACCGGTCCGGACCGGTCCCGGACCGGTAACGACCGGCGCAAACTGGTCCGGACCGGTCGGAACCGGCGCAAACCGGTCCGGACCGGTCGGAACCGGCGCAAACCGGTCCGGACCGGTAACGACCGCTCAGAACCGGTCTGGACCGGTCCGGACCGGTAACGACCGGCGCAAACTGGTCCGGACCGGTCGGAACCGGCGCAAACCGGTCCGGACCGGTCGGAACCGGCGCAAACCGGTCCGGACCGGTAACGACCGGCGCAAACCGGTCCGGACCGGTCCGGACCGGTAACGACCGGCGCAAACCGGTCAGGACCGGTCGGAACCGGCGCAAACCGGTCCGGACCGGTCACGACCGGCGCAAACCGGTCCGGACCGGTCGGAACCGGCGCAAACCGGTCCGGACCGGTCGGAACCGGCGCAAACCGGTCCGGACCGGTAACGACCGCTCAGAACCGGTCCAGACCGGTAACGACTGGCGCAAACCGGTCCGGACCGGTCGGAACCGGCGCAAACCGGTCCGGACCGGTCGGAACCGGCGCAGACCGGTCCGGACCGGTAACGACCGCTCAGAACCGGTCCGGACCGGTCCGGACCGGTAACGACCGGCGCAAACCGGTCCGGACCGGTCGGAACCGGCGCAAACCGGTCCGGACCGGTCGGAACCGGCGCAAACCGGTCCGGAGCGGTAACGACCGCTCAGAACCGGTCCGGACCGGTCCGGACCGGTAACGACCGGCGCAAACCGGTCCGGACCGGTCCGGACCGGTAACGACCGGCGCAAACTGCTCCGGACCGGTCGGAACCGGCGCAAACCGGTCCGGACCGGTCGGAACCGGCGCAAACCGGTCCGGACCGGTAACGACCGCTCAGAACCGGTCCGGACCGGTCCGGACCGGTAACGACCGGCGCAAACCGGTCCGGACCGGTCGGGACCGGGGCAAACCGGTCCGGACCGGTAGGAACCGGCGCAAACCGGTCCGGACCGGGAACGACCGCTCAGAACCGGTCCGGACCGGTCCGGACCGGTAACGACCGGCGCAAACCGGTCCGGACCGGTCGGAACCGGCGCAAACCGGTCCGGACCGGTAACGACCGCTCAGAACCGGACCGGAGCGGTCCGGACCGGTAACGACCGGCGGAAACCGGTCCGGACCGGTCGGAACCGGCGCAAACCGGTCTAGACCGGGAACGACCGGTTAGAACCGGACCAGACCGGTCCGGACCGGTCACGACCGGCGAAAACCGGTCCGGACCGGTAACGACCGGTCAGAACCGGACCGGACCGGTCCGGACCGGTAACGACCGGCGCAAACCGGTCCGGACCGGTCGGAACTGGCGCAAACCGGTCCAGACCGGGAACGACCGCTCAGAACTGGTCCAGACCGGTCCGGACCGGTAACGACCGGCACAAACCGGTCCAGACCGGTCGGAACCGGCGCAAACCGGTCCGGACCGGTCGGAACCGGCGCAAACTTGTCCGGACCGGTCGGAACCGGCGCAGACCGGTCCGGACCGGTAACGAACGCTCAGAACCGGTCCGGACCGGTCCGGACCGGTAACGACCGGCGCAAACCGGTCCGGACTGGTCCGGACCGGTAACGACCGGCACAAACCGGTCCGGACCGGTCCGGACCGGTAACGACCGGCGCAAACTGGTCCGGACCGGTCGGAACCGGCGCAAACCGGTCCGGACCGGTCGGAACCGGCGCAAACCGGTCCGGACCGGTAACGACCGCTCAGAACCGGTCCGGACCGGTCCGGACCGGTAACGACCGGCGCAAACCGGTCCGGACCGGTCCGGACCGGTAACGACCGGCGCAAACCGGTCCAGACCGGTCGGAACCGACGCAAACCGGTCCGGACCGGTCGGAACCGGCGCAAACCGGTCCGGACCGGTAACGACCGCTCAGAACCAGTCCGGACCGGTCCGGACCGGTAACGACCGGCGCAAACCGGTCCGGACCGGTAACGACCGCTCAGAACCGGTCTGGACCAGTCCGGACCGGTAACGACCGGCGCAAACCGGTCCGGACCGGTCGGAACCGGCGCAAACCGGTCCGGACCGGTAACGACCGCTCAGAACCGGTCCGGACCGGTCCGGACCGGTAACGACCGGCGCAAACAGGTCCGGACCGGTCCGGACCGGTAACGACCAGCGCAAACCGGTCCGGACCGGTAACGACCGCTCAGAACCGGTCCGGACCGGTCCGGACCGGTAACGACCGGCGCAAACCGGTCAGGACCGGTCGGAACCGGCGCAAACCGGTCCGGACCGGTCACGACCGGCGCAAACCGGTCCGGACCGGTCGGAACCGGCGCAAACCGGTCCGGACCGGTAACGACCGGCGCAAACCGGTCCGGACCGGTCGGAACCGGCGCAAACCGGTCTAGACCGGGAACGACCAGTCAGAACCGGACCAGACCGGTCCGGACCGGTCACGACCGGCGAAAACCGGTCCGGACCGGTAACGACCGGTCAGAACCGGTCCGGACCGCTCCGGACCGGTAACGACCGGCGCAAACCGGTCCGGACCGGTCGGAACCGGCGCAAACCGGTCCGGACCGGTAACGACCGCTCAGAACCGGACCGGAGCGGTCCGGACCGGTAACGACCGGCGCAAACCGGTCCGGACCGGTCGGAACCGGCGCAAACCGGTCCGGACCGGTAACGACCGCTCAGAAACGGTCCAGACCGGTAACGACTGGCGCAAACCGGTCCGGACCGGTCGGAACCGGCGCAAACCGGTCCGGACCGGTCGGAACCGGCGCAGACCGGTCCGGACCGGTAACGACCGCTCAGAACCGGTCCGGACCGGTCCGGACCGGTAACGACCGGCGCAAACCGGTCCGGACCGGTCGGAACCGGCGCAAACCGGTCCGGACCGGTTGGAACCGGCGCAAACCGGTCCGGACCGGTCGGAACCGGCGCAAACCGGTCCGGACCGGTAACGACCGGCGCAAACTGGTCCGGACCGGTAACGACCGCCGCAAACCGGTCCGGACCGGTAACGACCGCTCAGAACCGGTCCGGACCGGTCCGGACCGGTAACGACCGGCGCAAACCGGTCAGGACCGGTCGGAACCGGCGCAAACCGGTCCGGACCGGTCACGACCGGCGCAAACCGGTCCGGACCGGTCAGAACCGGCGCAAACCGGTCCAGACCGGTAATGACCGCTCAGAACCGGTCCAGACCGGTAACGACTGGCGCAAACCGGTCCGGACCGGTCGGAACCGGCGCAAACCGGTCCGGACAGGTCGGAACCGGCGCAGACCGGTCCGGACCGGTAACGACCGCTCAGAACCGGTCCAGACCGGTCACAACCGGCGCAAACCGGTCCGGACCGGTCGGAACCGGCGCAAACCGGTCCGGACCGGGAACGACCGCTCAGAACCGGTCCGGAGCGGTCCGGACCGGGAACGACCGGCGCAAACCGGTCCGGACCGGGAACGACCGCTCAGAACCGGTCCAGACCGGTCCGGACCGGTAATGACCGGCGCAAACCGGTCCGGACCGGTCGGGACCGGCGCAAACCGGTCCGGACCGGGAACGACCGCTCAGAACCGGTCCGGACCGGTCACGACCGGCGAAAACCGGTCCGGACCGGTCGGAACCGGCGCAAACCGGTCCGGACCGGGAACGACCGCTCAGAACAGGTCCGGACCGGTCCGGACCGGTAACGACCGGCGCAAACCGCTCCGGACCGGTCGGAACCGGCGCAAACCGGTCCGGACCGGTAACGACCGCTCAGAACCGGTCCAGACCGGTCACAACCGGCGCAAACCGGTCTGGACCGGTCGGAACCGGCGCAAACCGGTCCGGACCGGTAACGACCGGCGCAAACCGGTCCGGACCGGTCCGGACCAGTAACGACCGGCGCAAACCGGTCCGGACCGGTCGGAACCGGCGCAAACCGGTCCGGACCGGTCGGAACCGGCGCAAACCGGTCCGGACCGGTAACGACCGCTCAGAACCGGTCCGGACCGGTCTGGACCGGTAACGACCGGCGCAAACCGGTCCGGACCAGTCACGACCGGCGCAAACCGGTCTGGACCGGTCGGAACCGGCGCAAACCGGTCCGGACCGGTCGGAACCGGCGCAGACCGGTCCGGACCGGTCGGAACCGGCGCAAACCGGTCCGGACCGGTAACGACCGCTCAGAACCGGTCCGGACCGGTCCGGACCGGTAACGACCGGCGCAAACTGGTCCGGACCGGTCGGAACCGGCGCAAACCGGTCCGGACCGGTCGGAACCGGCGCAAACCGGTCCGGACCGGTAACGACCGGCGCAAACTGGTCCGGACCGGTCGGAACCAGCGCAAACCGGTCCGGACCGGTCGGAACCGGCGCAAACCGGTCCGGACCGGTAACGACCGCTCAGAACCGGTCCGGACCGGTCCGGACCGGTAACGACCGGCGCAAACCGGTCCGGACCGGTCCGGACCGGTAACGACCGGCGCAAACCGGTCCGGACCGGTCGGAACCGACGCAAACCGGTCCGGACCGGTCGGAACCGGCGCAAACCGGTCCGGACCGGTAACGACCGCTCAGAACCGGTCTGGACCGGTCCGGACCGGTAACGACCGGCGCAAACCGGTCAGGACCGGTCGGAACCGGCGCAAACCGGTCCGGACCGGTCACGACCGGCGCAAACCGGTCCGGACCGGTCGGAACCGGCGCAAACCGGTCTGGACCGG
This sequence comes from Phaethon aethereus, assembly GCF_964289735.1. NCBI lineage: Eukaryota > Metazoa > Chordata > Aves > Phaethontiformes > Phaethontidae > Phaethon > Phaethon aethereus. Next base: position 8,207 of record NW_028113951.1, on the reverse strand, counting down.
TAACGACCGGCGCAAACCGGTCCGGACCGGTCGGAACCGGCGCAAACCGGTCTAGACCGGGAACGACCAGTCAGAACCGGACCAGACCGGTCCGGACCGGTCACGACCGGCGAAAACCGGTCCGGACCGGTAACGACCGGTCAGAACCGGTCCGGACCGCTCCGGACCGGTAACGACCGGCGCAAACCGGTCCGGACCGGTCGGAACCGGCGCAAACCGGTCCGGACCGGTCGGAACCGGCGCAAACCGGTCCGGACCGGTAACGACCGCTCAGAACCGGTCCAGACCGGTAACGACTGGCGCAAACCGGTCCGGACCGGTCGGAACCGGCGCAAACCGGTCCGGACCGGTCGGAACCGGCGCAGACCGGTCCGGACCGGTAACGACCGCTCAGAACCGGTCCGGACCGGTCCGGACCGGTAACGACCGGCGCAAACCGGTCCGGACCGGTCGGAACCGGCGCAAACCGGTCCGGACCGGTCGGAACCGGCGCAAACCGGTCCGGAGCGGTAACGACCGCTCAGAACCGGTCCGGACCGGTCCGGACCGGTAACGACCGGCGCAAACCGGTCCGGACCGGTCCGGACCGGTAACGACCGGCGCAAACTGCTCCGGACCGGTCGGAACCGGCGCAAACCGGTCCGGACCGGTCGGAACCGGCGCAAACCGGTCCGGACCGGTAACGACCGCTCAGAACCAGTCCGGACCGGTCCGGACCGGTAACGACCGGCGCAAACCGGTCCGGACCGGTCGGGACCGGCGCAAACCGGTCCGGACCGGTAGGAACCGGCGCAAACCGGTCCGGACCGGGAACGACCGCTCAGAACCGGTCCGGACCGGTCCGGACCGGTAACGACCGGCGCAAACCGGTCCGGACCGGTCGGAACCGGCGCAAACCGGTCCGGACCGGTAACGACCGCTCAGAACCGGACCGGAGCGGTCCGGACCGGTAACGACCGGCGGAAACCGGTCCGGACCGGTCGGAACCGGCGCAAACCGGTCTAGACCGGGAACGACCGGTTAGAACCGGACCAGACCGGTCCGGACCGGTCACGACCGGCGAAAACCGGTCCGGACCGGTAACGACCGGTCAGAACCGGACCGGACCGGTCCGGACCGGTAACGACCGGCGCAAACCGGTCCGGACCGGTCGGAACTGGCGCAAACCGGTCCAGACCGGGAACGACCGCTCAGAACTGGTCCAGACCGGTCCGGACCGGTAACGACCGGCACAAACCGGTCCAGACCGGTCGGAACCGGCGCAAACCGGTCCGGACCGGTCGGAACCGGCGCAAACTTGTCCGGACCGGTCGGAACCGGCGCAGACCGGTCCGGACCGGTAACGAACGCTCAGAACCGGTCCGGACCGGTCCGGACCGGTAACGACCGGCGCAAACCGGTCCGGACTGGTCCGGACCGGTAACGACCGGCACAAACCGGTCCGGACCGGTCCGGACCGGTAACGACCAGCGCAAACTGGTCCGGACCGGTCGGAACCGGCGCAAACCGGTCCGGACCGGTCGGAACCGGCGCAAACCGGTCCGGACCGGTAACGACCGCTCAGAACCGGTCCGGACCGGTCCGGACCGGTAACGACCGGCGCAAACCGGTCCGGACCGGTCCGGACCGGTAACGACCGGCGCAAACCGGTCCGGACCGGTCGGAAGCGACGCAAACCGGTCCGGACCGGTCGGAACCGGCGCAAACCGGTCCGGACCGGTAACGACCGCTCAGAACCAGTCCGGACCGGTCCGGACCGGTAACGACCGGCGCAAACCGGTCCGGACCGGTAACGACCGCTCAGAACCGGTCTGGACCAGTCCGGACCGGTAACGACCGGCGCAAACTGGTCCGGACCGGTCGGAACCGGCGCAAACCGGTCCGGACCGGTCGGAACCGGCGCAAACCGGTCCGGACCGGTAACGACCGCTCAGAACCGGTCCGGACCGGTCCGGACCGGTAACGACCGGCGCAAACAGGTCCGGACCGGTCCGGACCGGTAACGACCAGCGCAAACCGGTCCGGACCGGTAACGACCGCTCAGAACCGGTCCGGACCGGTCCGGACCGGTAACGACCGGCGCAAACCGGTCAGGACCGGTCGGAACCGGCGCAAACCGGTCCGGACCGGTCACGACCGGCGCAAACCGGTCCGGACCGGTCGGAACCGGCGCAAACCGGTCCGGACCGGTAACGACCGGCGCAAACCGGTCCGGACCGGTCGGAACCGGCGCAAACCGGTCTAGACCGGGAACGACCAGTCAGAACCGGACCAGACCGGTCCGGACCGGTCACGACCGGCGAAAACCGGTCCGGACCGGTAACGACCGGTCTGAACCGGTCCGGACCGCTCCGGACCGGTAACGACCGGCGCAAACCGGTCCGGACCGGTCGGAACCGGCGCAAACCGGTCCGGACCGGTAACGACCGCTCAGAACCGGACCGGAGCGGTCCGGACCGGTAACGACCGGCGCAAACCGGTCCGGACCGGTCGGAACCGGCGCAAACCGGTCCGGACCGGTAACGACCGCTCAGAACCGGTCCAGACCGGTAACGACTGGCGCAAACCGGTCCGGACCGGTCGGAACCGGCGCAAACCGGTCCGGACCGGTCGGAACCGGCGCAGACCGGTCCGGACCGGTAACGACCGCTCAGAACCGGTCCGGACCGGTCCGGACCGGTAACGACCGGCGCAAACCGGTCCGGACCGGTCGGAACCGGCGCAAACCGGTCCGGACCGGTCGGAACCGGCGCAAACCGGTCCGGACCGGTCGGAACCGGCGCAAACCGGTCCGGACCGGTAACGACCGGCGCAAACTGGTCCGGACCGGTAACGACCGCCGCAAACCGGTCCGGACCGGTAACGACCGCTCAGAACCGGTCCGGACCGGTCCGGACCGGTAACGACCGGCGCAAACCGGTCAGGACCGGTCGGAACCGGCGCAAACCGGTCCGGACCGGTCACGACCGGCGCAAACCGGTCCGGACCGGTCAGAACCGGCGCAAACCGGTCCAGACCGGTAATGACCGCTCAGAACCGGTCCAGACCGGTAACGACTGGCGCAAACCGGTCCGGACCGGTCGGAACCGGCGCAAACCGGTCCGGACCGGTCGGAACCGGCGCAGACCGGTCCGGACCGGTAACGACCGCTCAGAACCGGTCCAGACCGGTCACAACCGGCGCAAACCGGTCCGGACCGGTCGGAACCGGCGCAAACCGGTCCGGACCGGGAACGACCGCTCAGAACCGGTCCGGAGCGGTCCGGACCGGGAACGACCGGCGCAAACCGGTCCGGACCGGGAACGACCGCTCAGAACCGGTCCCGACCGGTCCGGACCGGTAATGACCGGCGCAAACCGGTCCGGACCGGTCGGGACCGGCGCAAACCGGTCCGGACCGGGAACGACCGCTCAGAACCGGTCCGGACCGGTCACGACCGGCGAAAACCGGTCCGGACCGGTCGGAACCGGCGCAAACCGGTCCGGACCGGGAACGACCGCTCAGAACAGGTCCGGACCGGTCCGGACCGGTAACGACCGGCGCAAACCGCTCCGGACCGGTCGGAACCGGCGCAAACCGGTCCGGACCGGTAACGACCGCTCAGAACCGGTCCAGACCGGTCACAACCGGCGCAAACCGGTCTGGACCGGTCGGAACCGGCGCAAACCGGTCCGGACCGGTAACGACCGGCGCAAACCGGTCCGGACCGGTCCGGACCAGTAACGACCGGCGCAAACCGGTCCGGACCGGTCGGAACCGGCGCAAACCGGTCCGGACCGGTCGGAACCGGCGCAAACCGGTCCGGACCGGTAACGACCGCTCAGAACCGGTCCGGACCGGTCTGGACCGGTAACGACCGGCGCAAACCGGTCCGGACCAGTCACGACCGGCGCAAACCGGTCTGGACCGGTCGGAACCGGCGCAAACCGGTCCGGACCGGTCGGAACCGGCGCAGACCGGTCCGGACCGGTCGGAACCGGCGCAAACCGGTCCGGACCGGTAACGACCGCTCAGAACCGGTCCGGACCGGTCCGGACCGGTAACGACCGGCGCAAACTGGTCCGGACCGGTCGGAACCGGCGCAAACCGGTCCGGACCGGTCGGAACCGGCGCAAACCGGTCCGGACCGGTAACGACCGGCGCAAACTGGTCCGGACCGGTCGGAACCAGCGCAAACCGGTCCGGACCGGTCGGAACCGGCGCAAACCGGTCCGGACCGGTAACGACCGCTCAGAACCGGTCCGGACCGGTCCGGACCGGTAACGACCGGCGCAAACCGGTCCGGACCGGTCCGGACCGGTAACGACCGGCGCAAACCGGTCCGGACCGGTCGGAACCGACGCAAACCGGTCCGGACCGGTCGGAACCGGCGCAAACCGGTCCGGACCGGTAACGACCGCTCAGAACCGGTCTGGACCGGTCCGGACCGGTAACGACCGGCGCAAACCGGTCAGGACCGGTCGGAACCGGCGCAAACCGGTCCGGACCGGTCACGACCGGCGCAAACCGGTCCGGACCGGTCGGAACCGGCGCAAACCGGTCTGGACCGGTAACGACCGGCGCAAACCGGTCCGGACCGGTCGGAACCGGCGCAAACCGGTCTAGACCGGGAACGACCAGTCAGAACCGGACCAGACCGGTCCGGACCGGTCACGACCGGCGAAAACCGGTCCGGACCGGTAACGACCGGTCAGAACCGGTCCGGACCGCTCCGGACCGGTAACGACCGGCGCAAACCGGTCCGGACCGGTCGGAACCGGCGCAAACCGGTCCGGACCGGTCGGAACCGGCGCAAACCGGTCCGGACCGGTAACGACCGCTCAGAACCGGTCCAGACCGGTAACGACTGGCGCAAACCGGTCCGGACCGGTCGGAACCGGCGCAAACCGGTCCGGACCGGTCGGAACCGGCGCAGACCGGTCCGGACCGGTAACGACCGCTCAGAACCGGTCCAGACCGGTCACAACCGGCGCAAACCGGTCCGGACCGGTCGGAACCGGCGCAAACCGGTCCGGACCGGGAACGACCGCTCAGAACCGGTCCGGAGCGGTCCGGACCGGGAACGACCGGCGCAAACCGGTCCGGACCGGGAACGACCGCTCAGAACCGGTCCAGACCGGTCCGGACCGGTAATGACCGGCGCAAACCGGTCCGGACCGGTCGGGACCGGCGCAAACCGGTCCGGACCGGGAACGACCGCTCAGAACCGGTCCGGACCGGTCACGACCGGCGAAAACCGGTCCGGACCGGTCGGAACCGGCGCAAACCGGTCCGGACCGGGAACGACCGCTCAGAACAGGTCCGGACCGGTCCGGACCGGTAACGACCGGCGCAAACCGCTCCGGACCGGTCGGAACCGGCGCAAACCGGTCCGGACCGGTAACGACCGCTCAGAACCGGTCCAGACCGGTCACAACCGGCGCAAACCGGTCTGGACCGGTCGGAACCGGCGCAAACCGGTCCGGACCGGTCGGAACCGGCGCAAACCGGTCCGGACCGGTCGGAACCGGCGCAAACCGGTCCGGACCGGTAACGACCGCTCAGAACCGGTCCGGACCGGTCTGGACCGGTAACGACCGGCGCAAACCGGTCCGGACCAGTCACGACCGGCGCAAACCGGTCCGGATCGGTAACGACCGGCGCAAACCGGTCCGGACCGGTCGGAACCGGCGCAAACCGGTCCGGACCGGTCGGAACCGGCGCAAACAGGTCCGGACCGGTCGGAACCGGCGCAAACCGGTCCGGACCGGTCACGACCGGCGCAAACCGGTCCGGACCGGTCGGAACCGGCGCAGACCGGTCCGGACCGGTAACGACCGCTCAGAACCGGTCCGGAGCGGTCCGGACCGGTAACGACCGGCGCAAACCGGTCCGGACCGGTCGGGACCGGCGCAAACCGGTCCGGACCGGTAACGACACGCGCAAACCGGTCCGGACCGGTCACGACCGGCGCAAACCGGTCCGGACCGGTCGGAACCGGCGCAAAGTGGTCCGGACCGCTAACGACCGCTCGGAACCGGTCCGGACCGGTACGGACCGGTAACGACCGGCGCAAACCGGTCCGGACCGGTCGGAACCGGCGCAAACCGGTCCGGACCGGGAACGACCGCTCAGAACCGGCGCAAACCGGTCCGGACCGGTCACGACTGGCGAAAACCGGTCCGGACCGGTCGGAACCGGCGCAAACGGGTCCGGACCGGTAACGACCGCTCAGAACCGGTCCGGACCGGTCCGGACCGGTAACGACCGGCGCAAACCGGTCCGGACCGGTCACGACCGGCGCAAACCGGTCCGGACCAGTAACGACCGCTCAGAACCGGTCCGGACCGGTAACGACCGCTCAGAAGCGGTCCGGACCGGTAACGACCGGCGCAAACCGGTCCAGACCGGTCGGAACCGGCGTAAACCGGTCCGGACCGGTAACGACCGCTCAGACCCGGTCCGCACCGGTCCGCACCGGTAACGACCGTCGCAAACCGGTCCGGACCGGTAACGACCGCTCAGAACCGGTCCGGACCGGTCACGACCGGCGAAAACCGGTCCGGACCGGTCCGGACCGGTCGGAACCGACGCAAACCGGTCCGGACCGGTCGGAACCGACGCAAACCGGTCCGGACCGGTCGGAACCGGCGCAACCCGGTCCGGACCGGTAACGACCGCTCAGAACCGGTCCGGACCGGTCCGGACCGTTAACGACCAGCGCAAACCGGTCCGGACCGGTAACGACCGCTCAGAACCGGTCTGGACCGGTCCGGACCGGTAACGACCGGCGCAAACTGGTCCGGACCGGTCGGAACCGGCGCAAACCGGTCCGGACCGGTCGGAACCGGCGCAAACCGGTCCGGACCGGTCGGAACCGACGCAAACCGGTCCGGACCGGTCGGAACCGGCGCAAACCGGTCCGGACCGGTAACGACCGGCGCAAACCGGTCCGGACCGGTCGGAACCGGCGCAAACCGGTCTAGACCGGGAACGACCAGTCAGAACCGGACCAGACCGGTCACGACCGGCGAAAACCGGTCCGGACCGGTAACGACCGGTCAGAACCGGTCCGGACCGCTCCGGACCGGTAACGACCGGCGCAAACCGGTCCGGACCGGTCGGAACCGGCGCAAACCGGTCCGGACCGGTCGGAACCGGCGCAAACCGGTCCGGACCGGTAACGACCGCTCAGAACCGGTCCAGACCGGTAACGACTGGCGCAAACCGGTCCGGACCGGTCGGAACCGGCGCAAACCGGTCCGGACCGGTCGGAACCGGCGCAGACCGGTCCGGACCGGTAACGACCGCTCAGAACCGGTCCAGACCGGTCACAACCGGCGCAAACCGGTCCGGACCGGTCGGAACCGGCGCAAACCGGTCCGGACCGGGAACGACCGCTCAGAACCGGTCCGGAGCGGTCCGGACCGGGAACGACCGGCGCAAACCGGTCCGGACCGGGAACGACCGCTCAGAACCGGTCCAGACCGGTCCGGACCGGTAATGACCGGCGCAAACCGGTCCGGACCGGTCGGGACCGGCGCAAACCGGTCCGGACCGGGAACGACCGCTCAGAACCGGTCCGGACCGGTCACGACCGGCGAAAACCGGTCCGGACCGGTCGGAACCGGCGCAAACCGGTCCGGACCGGGAACGACCGCTCAGAACAGGTCCGGACCGGTCCGGACCGGTAACGACCGGCGCAAACCGCTCCGGACCGGTCGGAACCGGCGCAAACCGGTCCGGACCGGTAACGACCGCTCAGAACCGGTCCAGACCGGTCACAACCGGCGCAAACCGGTCTGGACCGGTCGGAACCGGCGCAAACCGGTCCGGACCGGTAACGACCGGCGCAAACCGGTCCGGACCGGTCCGGACCAGTAACGACCGGCGCAAACCGGTCCGGACCGGTCGGAACCGGCGCAAACCGGTCCGGACCGGTCGGAACCGGCGCAAACCGGTCCGGACCGGTAACGACCGCTCAGAACCGGTCCGGACCGGTCTGGACCGGTAACGACCGGCGCAAACCGGTCCGGACCAGTCACGACCGGCGCAAACCGGTCCGGATCGGTAACGACCGGCGCAAACCGGTCCGGACCGGTCGGAACCGGCGCAAACCGGTCCGGACCGGTCGGAACCGGCGCAAACAGGTCCGGACCGGTCGGAACCGGCGCAAACCGGTCCGGACCGGTCACGACCGGCGCAAACCGGTCCGGACCGGTCGGAAC
>NW_028113952.1:0-23441 GCF_964289735.1 Phaethon aethereus | reverse complement strand
ATTCCTGCCTAGCACCTTCCTTGGAGGAGAGAGAGTGCAACGTTTCATTTTAGCATTTTGGCGCTCACGAGCGAGACAAACTGCTTTGGCTGTTTGCAAGGCTAGGAAAGAGCAGAGCCCGAGTCTTGCTGTTTATCTGCAATGACTGCCAGGGCAAGTGAGGACCAGCAAGACAATTCCTGCCTAGCACCTTCCTTGGAGGAGAGAGAGTGCAACGTTTCATTTTAGCATTTTGGCGCTCACGAGCGAGACAAACTGCTTTGGCTGTTTGCAAGGCTAGGAAAGAGCAGAGCCCAGTCTTGCTCTTTATCTGCAATGACTGCCAGGGCAAGTGAGGACCAGCAAGACAATTCCTGCCTAGCACCTTCCTTGGAGGAGAGAGAGTGCAACGTTTCATTTTAGCATTTTGGCGCTCACGAGCGAGACAAACTGCTTTGGCTGTTTGCAAGGCTAGGAAAGAGCAGAGCCCGAGTCTTGCTGTTTATCTGCAATGACTGCCAGGGCAAGTGAGGACCAGCAAGACAATTCCTGCCTAGCACCTTCCTTGGAGGAGAGAGAGTGCAACGTTTCATTTTAGCATTTTTGGCGTTCAAGAGCGAGACAAACGCAGTTTGCCTGTTTGCAAGGCTAGGAAAGAGCAGAGCCCGAGTCTTGCTGTTTATCTGCAATGACTGCCAGGGCAAGTGAGGACCAGCAAGACAATTCCTGCCTAGCACCTTCCTTGGAGGAGAGAGAGTGCAACGTTTCATTTTAGCATTTTGGCGCTCACGAGCGAGACAAACTGCTTTGGCTGTTTGCAAGGCTAGGAAAGAGCAGAGCCCGAGTCTTGCTGTTTATCTGCAATGACTGCCAGGGCAAGTGAGGACCAGCAAGACAATTCCTGCCTAGCACCTTCCTTGGAGGAGAGAGAGTGCAACGTTTCATTTTAGCATTTTGGCGCTCACGAGCGAGACAAACTGCTTTGGCTGTTTGCAAGGCTAGGAAAGAGCAGAGCCCGAGTCTTGCTGTTTATCTGCAATGACTGCCAGGGCAAGTGAGGACCAGCAAGACAATTCCTGCCTAGCACCTTCCTTGGAGGAGAGAGAGTGCAACGTTTCATTTTAGCATTTTGGCGCTCACGAGCGAGACAAACTGCTTTGGCTGTTTGCAAGGCTAGGAAAGAGCAGAGCCCGAGTCTTGCTGTTTATCTGCAATGACTGCCAGGGCAAGTGAGGACCAGCAAGACAATTCCTGCCTAGCACCTTCCTTGGAGGAGAGAGAGTGCAACGTTTCATTTTAGCATTTTGGCGCTCACGAGCGAGACAAACTGCTTTGGCTGTTTGCAAGGCTAGGAAAGAGCAGAGCCCGAGTCTTGCTGTTTATCTGCAATGACTGCCAGGGCAAGTGAGGACCAGCAAGACAATTCCTGCCTAGCACCTTCCTTGGAGGAGAGAGAGTGCAACGTTTCATTTTAGCATTTTGGCGCTCACGAGCGAGACAAACTGCTTTGCCTGTTTGCAAGGCTAGGTAAGAGCAGAGCCCGAGTCTTGCTGTTTATCTGCAATGACTGCCAGGGCAAGTGAGGACCAGCAAGACAATTCCTGCCTAGCACCTTCCTTGGAGGAGAGAGAGTGCAACGTTTCATTTTAGCATTTTGGCGCTCACGAGGGAGACAAACTGCTTTGGCTGTTTGCAAGGCTAGGAAAGAGCAGAGCCCGAGTCTTGCTGTTTATCTGCAATGACTGCCAGGGCAAGTGAGGACCAGCAAGACAATTCCTGCCTAGCACCTTCCTTGGAGGAGAGAGAGTGCAACGTTTCATTTTAGCATTTTGGCGCTCACGAGCGAGACAAACTGCTTTGGCTGTTTGCAAGGCTAGGAAAGAGCAGAGCCCGAGTCTTGCTGTTTATCTGCAATGACTGCCAGGGCAAGTGAGGACCAGCAAGACAATTCCTGCCTAGCACCTTCCTTGGAGGAGAGAGAGTGCAACGTTTCATTTTAGCATTTTGGCGCTCACGAGCGAGACAAACTGCTTTGGCTGTTTGCAAGGCTAGGAAAGAGCAGAGCCCCAGTCTTGCTCTTTATCTGCAATGACTGCCAGGGCAAGTGAGGACCAGCAAGACAATTCCTGCCTAGCACCTTCCTTGGAGGAGAGAGAGTGCAACGTTTCATTTTAGCATTTTGGCGCTCACGAGCGAGACAAACTGCTTTGGCTGTTTGCAAGGCTAGGAAAGAGCAGAGCCCGAGTCTTGCTGTTTATCTGCAATGACTGCCAGGGCAAGTGAGGACCAGCAAGACAATTCCTGCCTAGCACCTTCCTTGGAGGAGAGAGAGTGCAACGTTTCATTTTGCTTTTTGGAGTGCGAGAGTGAGAAAAAGCAGAGTGCCTGTTTGCAAGGCTAGGAAAGAGCAGAGCCCGAGTCTTGCTGTTTATCTGCAATGACTGCCAGGGCAAGTGAGGACCAGCAAGACAATTCCTGCCTAGCACCTTCCTTGGAGGAGAGAGAGTGCAACGTTTCATTTTAGCATTTTGGCGCTCACGAGCGAGACAAACTGCTTTGGCTGTTTGCAAGGCTAGGAAAGAGCAGAGCCCGAGTCTTGCTGTTTATCTGCAATGACTGCCAGGGCAAGTGAGGACCAGCAAGACAATTCCTGCCTAGCACCTTCCTTGGAGGAGAGAGAGGGCAACGTTTCATTTTAGCATTTTGGCGCTCACGAGCGAGACAAACTTCTTTGGCTTTTTGCAAGGGTAGGAAAGAGCAGAGCCCGAGTCTTGCTGTTTATCTGCAATGACTGCCAGGGCAAGTGAGGACCAGCAAGACAATTCCTGCCTAGCACCTTCCTTGGAGGAGAGAGAGTGCAACGTTTCATTTTAGCATTTTGGCGCTCACGAGCGAGACAAACTGCTTTGGCTGTTTGCAAGGCTAGGAAAGAGCAGAGCCCGAGTCTTGCTGTTTATCTGCAATGACTGCCAGGGCAAGTGAGGACCAGCAAGACAATTCCTGCCTAGCACCTTCCTTGGAGGAGAGAGAGTGCAACGTTTCATTTTGCTTTTTGGAGTACGAGAGTGAGAAAAAGCAGAGTGCCTGTTTGCAAGGCTAGGAAAGAGCAGAGCCCGAGTCTTGCTGTTTATCTGCAATGACTGCCAGGGCAAGTGAGGACCAGCAAGACAATTCCTGCCTAGCACCTTCCTTGGAGGAGAGAGAGTGCAACGTTTCATTTTAGCATTTTGGCGCTCACGAGCGAGACAAACTGCTTTGGCTGTTTGCAAGGCTAGGAAAGAGCAGAGCCCGAGTCTTGCTGTTTATCTGCAATGACTGCCAGGGCAAGTGAGGACCAGCAAGACAATTCCTGCCTAGCACCTTCCTTGGAGGAGAGAGAGTGCAACGTTTCATTTTAGCATTTTGGCGCTCACGAGCGAGACAAACTGCTTTGGCTGTTTGCAAGGCTAGGAAAGAGCAGAGCCCCAGTCTTGCTGTTTATCTGCAATGACTGCCAGGGCAAGTGAGGACCAGCAAGACAATTCCTGCCTAGCACCTTCCTTGGAGGAGAGAGAGTGCAACGTTTCATTTTAGCATTTTGGCGCTCACGAGCGAGACAAACTGCTTTGGCTGTTTGCAAGGCTAGGAAAGAGCAGAGCCCGAGTCTTGCTGTTTATCTGCAATGACTGCCAGGGCAAGTGAGGACCAGCAAGACAATTCCTGCCTAGCACCTTCCTTGGAGGAGAGAGAGTGCAACGTTTCATTTTAGCATTTTGGCGCTCACGAGCGAGACAAACTGCTTTGGCTGTTTGCAAGGCTAGGAAAGAGCAGAGCCCGAGTCTTGCTGTTTATCTGCAATGACTGCCAGGGCAAGTGAGGACCAGCAAGACAATTCCTGCCTAGCACCTTCCTTGGAGGAGAGAGAGTGCAACGTTTCATTTTAGCATTTTGGCGCTCACGAGCGAGACAAACTGCTTTGGCTGTTTGCAAGGCTAGGAAAGAGCAGAGCCCGAGTCTTGCTGTTTATCTGCAATGACTGCCAGGGCAAGTGAGGACCAGCAAGACAATTCCTGCCTAGCACCTTCCTTGGAGGAGAGAGAGTGCAACGTTTCATTTTAGCATTTTGGCGCTCACGAGCGAGACAAACTGCTTTGGCTGTTTGCAAGGCTAGGAAAGAGCAGAGCCCGAGTCTTGCTGTTTATCTGCAATGACTGCCAGGGCAAGTGAGGACCAGCAAGACAATTCCTGCCTAGCACCTTCCTTGGAGGAGAGAGAGTGCAACGTTTCATTTTAGCATTTTGGCGCTCACGAGCGAGACAAACTGCTTTGGCTGTTTGCAAGGCTAGGAAAGAGCAGAGCCCGAGTCTTGCTGTTTATCTGCAATGACTGCCAGGGCAAGTGAGGACCAGCAAGACAATTCCTGCCTAGCACCTTCCTTGGAGGAGAGAGAGTGCAACGTTTCATTTTAGCATTTTGGCGCTCACGAGGGAGACAAACTGCTTTGGCTGTTTGCAAGGCTAGGAAAGAGCAGAGCCCGAGTCTTGCTGTTTATCTGCAATGACTGCCAGGGCAAGTGAGGACCAGCAAGACAATTCCTGCCTAGCACCTTCCTTGGAGGAGAGAGAGTGCAACGTTTCATTTTAGCATTTTGGCGCTCACGAGCGAGACAAACTGCTTTGGCTGTTTGCAAGGCTAGGAAAGAGCAGAGCCCGAGTCTTGCTGTTTATCTGCAATGACTGCCAGGGCAAGTGAGGACCAGCAAGACAATTCCTGCCTAGCACCTTCCTTGGAGGAGAGAGAGTGCAACGTTTCATTTTAGCATTTTGGCGCTCACGAGCGAGACAAACTGCTTTGGCTGTTTGCAAGGCTAGGAAAGAGCAGAGCCCCAGTCTTGCTCTTTATCTGCAATGACTGCCAGGGCAAGTGAGGACCAGCAAGACAATTCCTGCCTAGCACCTTCCTTGGAGGAGAGAGAGTGCAACGTTTCATTTTAGCATTTTGGCGCTCACGAGCGAGACAAACTGCTTTGGCTGTTTGCAAGGCTAGGAAAGAGCAGAGCCCGAGTCTTGCTGTTTATCTGCAATGACTGCCAGGGCAAGTGAGGACCAGCAAGACAATTCCTGCCTAGCACCTTCCTTGGAGGAGAGAGAGTGCAACGTTTCATTTTGCTTTTTGGAGTGCGAGAGTGAGAAAAAGCAGAGTGCCTGTTTGCAAGGCTAGGAAAGAGCAGAGCCCGAGTCTTGCTGTTTATCTGCAATGACTGCCAGGGCAAGTGAGGACCAGCAAGACAATTCCTGCCTAGCACCTTCCTTGGAGGAGAGAGAGTGCAACGTTTCATTTTAGCATTTTGGCGCTCACGAGCGAGACAAACTGCTTTGGCTGTTTGCAAGGCTAGGAAAGAGCAGAGCCCGAGTCTTGCTGTTTATCTGCAATGACTGCCAGGGCAAGTGAGGACCAGCAAGACAATTCCTGCCTAGCACCTTCCTTGGAGGAGAGAGAGGGCAACGTTTCATTTTAGCATTTTGGCGCTCACGAGCGAGACAAACTTCTTTGGCTTTTTGCAAGGCTAGGAAAGAGCAGAGCCCGAGTCTTGCTGTTTATCTGCAATGACTGCCAGGGCAAGTGAGGACCAGCAAGACAATTCCTGCCTAGCACCTTCCTTGGAGGAGAGAGAGTGCAACGTTTCATTTTAGCATTTTGGCGCTCACGAGCGAGACAAACTGCTTTGGCTGTTTGCAAGGCTAGGAAAGAGCAGAGCCCCAGTCTTGCTGTTTATCTGCAATGACTGCCAGGGCAAGTGAGGACCAGCAAGACAATTCCTGCCTAGCACCTTCCTTGGAGGAGAGAGAGTGCAACGTTTCATTTTAGCATTTTGGCGCTCACGAGCGAGACAAACTGCTTTGGCTGTTTGCAAGGCTAGGAAAGAGCAGAGCCCCAGTCTTGCTGTTTATCTGCAATGACTGCCAGGGCAAGTGAGGACCAGCAAGACAATTCCTGCCTAGCACCTTCCTTGGAGGAGAGAGAGTGCAACGTTTCATTTTAGCATTTTGGCGCTCTACGAGCGAGACAAACTGCTTTGGCTGTTTCAAAGGCTAGGAAAGAGCAGAGCCCGAGTCTTGCTGTTTATCTGCAATGACTGCCAGGGCAAGTGAGGACCAGCAAGACAATTCCTGCCTAGCACCTTCCTTGGAGGAGAGAGAGTGCAACGTTTCATTTTAGCATTTTGGCGCTCACGAGCGAGACAAACTGCTTTGCCTGTTTGCAAGGCTAGGTAAGAGCAGAGCCCGAGTCTTGCTGTTTATCTGCAATGACTGCCAGGGCAAGTGAGGACCAGCAAGACAATTCCTGCCTAGCACCTTCCTTGGAGGAGAGAGAGTGCAACGTTTCATTTTAGCATTTTGGCGCTCACGAGCGAGACAAACTGCTTTGGCTGTTTGCAAGGCTAGGAAAGAGCAGAGCCCGAGTCTTGCTGTTTATCTGCAATGACTGCCAGGGCAAGTGAGGACCAGCAAGACAATTCCTGCCTAGCACCTTCCTTGGAGGAGAGAGAGTGCAACGTTTCATTTTAGCATTTTGGCGCTCACGAGCGAGACAAACTGCTTTGGCTGTTTGCAAGGCTAGGAAAGAGCAGAGCCCGAGTCTTGCTGTTTATCTGCAATGACTGCCAGGGCAAGTGAGGACCAGCAAGACAATTCCTGCCTAGCACCTTCCTTGGAGGAGAGAGAGTGCAACGTTTCATTTTAGCATTTTGGCGCTCACGAGCGAGACAAACTGCTTTGGCTGTTTGCAAGGCTAGGAAAGAGCAGAGCCCCAGTCTTGCTCTTTATCTGCAATGACTGCCAGGGCAAGTGAGGACCAGCAAGACAATTCCTGCCTAGCACCTTCCTTGGAGGAGAGAGAGTGCAACGTTTCATTTTAGCATTTTGGCGCTCACGAGCGAGACAAACTGCTTTGGCTTTTTGCAAGGGTAGGAAAGAGCAGAGCCCGAGTCTTGCTGTTTATCTGCAATGACTGCCAGGGCAAGTGAGGACCAGCAAGACAATTCCTGCCTAGCACCTTCCTTGGAGGAGAGAGAGTGCAACGTTTCATTTTAGCATTTTGGCGCTCACGAGCGAGACAAACTGCTTTGGCTGTTTGCAAGGCTAGGAAAGAGCAGAGCCCGAGTCTTGCTGTTTATCTGCAATGACTGCCAGGGCAAGTGAGGACCAGCAAGACAATTCCTGCCTAGCACCTTCCTTGGAGGAGAGAGAGTGCAACGTTTCATTTTAGCATTTTGGCGCTCACGAGCGAGACAAACTGCTTTGGCTGTTTGCAACGCTAGGAAAGAGCAGAACCCCAGTCTTGCTCTTTATCTGCAATGACTGCCAGGGCAAGTGAGGACCAGCAAGACAATTCCTGCCTAGCACCTTCCTTGGAGGAGAGAGAGTGCAACGTTTCATTTTAGCATTTTGGCGCTCACGAGGGAGACAAACTGCTTTGGCTGTTTGCAAGGCTAGGAAAGAGCAGAGCCCGAGTCTTGCTGTTTATCTGCAATGACTGCCAGGGCAAGTGAGGACCAGCAAGACAATTCCTGCCTAGCACCTTCCTTGGAGGAGAGAGAGTGCAACGTTTCATTTTAGCATTTTGGAGTGCGAGAGTGAGAAAAAGCAGAGTGCCTGTTTGCAAGGCTAGGAAAGAGCAGAGCCCGAGTCTTGCTGTTTATCTGCAATGACTGCCAGGGCAAGTGAGGACCAGCAAGACAATTCCTGCCTAGCACCTTCCTTGGAGGAGAGAGAGTGCAACGTTTCATTTTAGCATTTTGGAGTGCGAGAGTGAGAAAAAGCAGAGTGCCTGTTTGCAAGGCTAGGAAAGAGCAGAGCCCGAGTCTTGCTGTTTATCTGCAATGACTGCCAGGGCAAGTGAGGACCAGCAAGACAATTCCTGCCTAGCACCTTCCTTGGAGGAGAGAGAGTGCAACGTTTCATTTTAGCATTTTGGCGCTCACGAGCGAGACAAACTGCTTTGGCTGTTTGCAAGGCTAGGAAAGAGCAGAGCCCGAGTCTTGCTGTTTATCTGCAATGACTGCCAGGGCAAGTGAGGACCAGCAAGACAATTCCTGCCTAGCACCTTCCTTGGAGGAGAGAGAGTGCAACGTTTCATTTTGCTTTTTGGAGTACGAGAGTGAGAAAAAGCAGAGTGCCTGTTTGCAAGGCTAGGAAAGAGCAGAGCCCGAGTCTTGCTGTTTATCTGCAATGACTGCCAGGGCAAGTGAGGACCAGCAAGACAATTCCTGCCTAGCACCTTCCTTGGAGGAGAGAGAGTGCAACGTTTCATTTTAGCATTTTGGCGCTCACGAGCGAGACAAACTGCTTTGGCTGTTTGCAAGGCTAGGAAAGAGCAGAGCCCGAGTCTTGCTGTTTATCTGCAATGACTGCCAGGGCAAGTGAGGACCAGCAAGACAATTCCTGCCTAGCACCTTCCTTGGAGGAGAGAGAGTGCAACGTTTCATTTTAGCATTTTGGCGCTCACGAGCGAGACAAACTGCTTTGGCTGTTTGCAAGGCTAGGAAAGAGCAGAGCCCGAGTCTTGCTGTTTATCTGCAATGACTGCCAGGGCAAGTGAGGACCAGCAAGACAATTCCTGCCTAGCACCTTCCTTGGAGGAGAGAGAGTGCAACGTTTCATTTTAGCATTTTGGCGCTCACGAGCGAGACAAACTGCTTTGGCTGTTTGCAAGGCTAGGAAAGAGCAGAGCCCGAGTCTTGCTGTTTATCTGCAATGACTGCCAGGGCAAGTGAGGACCAGCAAGACAATTCCTGCCTAGCACCTTCCTTGGAGGAGAGAGAGTGCAACGTTTCATTTTAGCATTTTGGCGCTCACGAGCGAGACAAACTGCTTTGGCTGTTTGCAAGGCTAGGAAAGAGCAGAGCCCGAGTCTTGCTGTTTATCTGCAATGACTGCCAGGGCAAGTGAGGACCAGCAAGACAATTCCTGCCTAGCACCTTCCTTGGAGGAGAGAGAGTGCAACGTTTCATTTTAGCATTTTGGCGCTCACGAGCGAGACAAACTGCTTTGGCTGTTTGCAAGGCTAGGAAAGAGCAGAGCCCGAGTCTTGCTGTTTATCTGCAATGACTGCCAGGGCAAGTGAGGACCAGCAAGACAATTCCTGCCTAGCACCTTCCTTGGAGGAGAGAGAGTGCAACGTTTCATTTTAGCATTTTGGCGCTCACGAGCGAGACAAACTGCTTTGGCTGTTTGCAAGGCTAGGAAAGAGCAGAGCCCGAGTCTTGCTGTTTATCTGCAATGACTGCCAGGGCAAGTGAGGACCAGCAAGACAATTCCTGCCTAGCACCTTCCTTGGAGGAGAGAGAGGGCAACGTTTCATTTTAGCATTTTGGCGCTCACGAGCGAGACAAACTGCTTTGGCTGTTTGCAAGGCTAGGAAAGAGCAGAGCCCGAGTCTTGCTGTTTATCTGCAATGACTGCCAGGGCAAGTGAGGACCAGCAAGACAATTCCTGCCTAGCACCTTCCTTGGAGGAGAGAGAGTGCAACGTTTCATTTTAGCATTTTGGCGCTCACGAGCGAGACAAACTGCTTTGGCTGTTTGCAAGGCTAGGAAAGAGCAGAGCCCGAGTCTTGCTGTTTATCTGCAATGACTGCCAGGGCAAGTGAGGACCAGCAAGACAATTCCTGCCTAGCACCTTCCTTGGAGGAGAGAGAGTGCAACGTTTCATTTTAGCATTTTGGCGCTCACGAGCGAGACAAACTTCTTTGGCTGTTTGCAAGGCTAGGAAAGAGCAGAGCCCGAGTCTTGCTGTTTATCTGCAATGACTGCCAGGGCAAGTGAGGACCAGCAAGACAATTCCTGCCTAGCACCTTCCTTGGAGGAGAGAGAGTGCAACGTTTCATTTTAGCATTTTGGCGCTCACGAGCGAGACAAACTGCTTTGGCTGTTTGCAAGGCTAGGAAAGAGCAGAGCCCGAGTCTTGCTGTTTATCTGCAATGACTGCCAGGGCAAGTGAGGACCAGCAAGACAATTCCTGCCTAGCACCTTCCTTGGAGGAGAGAGAGTGCAACGTTTCATTTTAGCATTTTGGCGCTCACGAGCGAGACAAACTGCTTTGGCTGTTTGCAAGGCTAGGAAAGAGCAGAGCCCCAGTCTTGCTGTTTATCTGCAATGACTGCCAGGGCAAGTGAGGACCAGCAAGACAATTCCTGCCTAGCTCCTTCCTTGGAGGAGAGAGAGTGCAACGTTTCATTTTAGCATTTTGGCGCTCACGAGCGAGACAAACTGCTTTGGCTGTTTGCAAGGCTAGGAAAGAGCAGAGCCCGAGTCTTGCTGTTTATCTGCAATGACTGCCAGGGCAAGTGAGGACCAGCAAGACAATTCCTGCCTAGCACCTTCCTTGGAGGAGAGAGAGTGCAACGTTTCATTTTAGCATTTTGGCGCTCACGAGCGAGACAAACTGCTTTGGCTGTTTGCAAGGCTAGGAAAGAGCAGAGCCCGAGTCTTGCTGTTTATCTGCAATGACTGCCAGGGCAAGTGAGGACCAGCAAGACAATTCCTGCCTAGCACCTTCCTTGGAGGAGAGAGAGTGCAACGTTTCATTTTAGCATTTTGGCGCTCACGAGCGAGACAAACTGCTTTGGCTGTTTGCAAGGCTAGGAAAGAGCAGAGCCCGAGTCTTGCTGTTTATCTGCAATGACTGCCAGGGCAAGTGAGGACCAGCAAGACAATTCCTGCCTAGCACCTTCCTTGGAGGAGAGAGAGTGCAACGTTTCATTTTAGCATTTTGGCGCTCACGAGCGAGACAAACTGCTTTGGCTGTTTGCAAGGCTAGGAAAGAGCAGAGCCCGAGTCTTGCTGTTTATCTGCAATGACTGCCAGGGCAAGTGAGGACCAGCAAGACAATTCCTGCCTAGCACCTTCCTTGGAGGAGAGTGCAACGTTTCATTTTAGCATTTTGGCGCTCACGAGCGAGACAAACTGCTTTGGCTGTTTGCAAGGCTAGGAAAGAGCAGAGCCCGAGTCTTGCTGTTTATCTGCAATGACTGCCAGGGCAAGTGAGGACCAGCAAGACAATTCCTGCCTAGCACCTTCCTTGGAGGAGAGAGAGTGCAACGTTTCATTTTAGCATTTTGGCGCTCACGAGCGAGACAAACTGCTTTGGCTGTTTGCAAGGCTAGGAAAGAGCAGAGCCCGAGTCTTGCTGTTTATCTGCAATGACTGCCAGGGCAAGTGAGGACCAGCAAGACAATTCCTGCCTAGCACCTTCCTTGGAGGAGAGAGAGTGCAACGTTTCATTTTAGCATTTTGGCGCTCACGAGCGAGACAAACTGCTTTGGCTGTTTGCTAGGCTAGGAAAGAGCAGAGCCCCAGTCTTGCTGTTTATCTGCAATGACTGCCAGGGCAAGTGAGGACCAGCAAGACAATTCCTGCCTAGCACCTTCCTTGGAGGAGAGAGAGTGCAACGTTTCATTTTAGCATTTTGGCGCTCACGAGCGAGACAAACTGCTTTGGCTGTTTGCAAGGCTAGGAAAGAGCAGAGCCCGAGTCTTGCTGTTTATCTGCAATGACTGCCAGGGCAAGTGAGGACCAGCAAGACAATTCCTGCCTAGCACCTTCCTTGGAGGAGAGAGAGTGCAACGTTTCATTTTAGCATTTTGGCGCTCACGAGCGAGACAAACTGCTTTGGCTGTTTGCAAGGCTAGGAAAGAGCAGAGCCCCAGTCTTGCTGTTTATCTGCAATGACTGCCAGGGCAAGTGAGGACCAGCAAGACAATTCCTGCCTAGCACCTTCCTTGGAGGAGAGAGAGTGCAACGTTTCATTTTAGCATTTTGGCGCTCACGAGCGAGACAAACTGCTTTGGCTGTTTGCAAGGCTAGGAAAGAGCAGAGCCCGAGTCTTGCTGTTTATCTGCAATGACTGCCAGGGCAAGTGAGGACCAGCAAGACAATTCCTGCCTAGCACCTTCCTTGGAGGAGAGAGAGTGCAACGTTTCATTTTAGCATTTTGGCGCTCACGAGCGAGACAAACTGCTTTGGCTGTTTGCAAGGCTAGGAAAGAGCAGAGCCCGAGTCTTGCTGTTTATCTGCAATGACTGCCAGGGCAAGTGAGGACCAGCAAGACAATTCCTGCCTAGCACCTTCCTTGGAGGAGAGAGAGTGCAACGTTTCATTTTAGCATTTTGGCGCTCACGAGCGAGACAAACTGCTTTGGCTGTTTGCAAGGCTAGGAAAGAGCAGAGCCCGAGTCTTGCTGTTTATCTGCAATGACTGCCAGGGCAAGTGAGGACCAGCAAGACAATTCCTGCCTAGCACCTTCCTTGGAGGAGAGAGAGTGCAACGTTTCATTTTAGCATTTTGGCGCTCACGAGGGAGACAAACTGCTTTGCCTGTTTGCAAGGCTAGGTAAGAGCAGAGCCCGAGTCTTGCTGTTTATCTGCAATGACTGCCAGGGCAAGTGAGGACCAGCAAGACAATTCCTGCCTAGCACCTTCCTTGGAGGAGAGAGAGTGCAACGTTTCATTTTAGCATTTTGGCGCTCACGAGCGAGACAAACTGCTTTGGCTGTTTGCAAGGCTAGGAAAGAGCAGAGCCCCTGTCTTGCTGTTTATCTGCAATGACTGCCAGGGCAAGTGAGGACCAGCAAGACAATTCCTGCCTAGCACCTTCCTTGGAGGAGAGAGAGTGCAACGTTTCATTTTAGCATTTTGGCGCTCACGAGCGAGACAAACTGCTTTGGCTGTTTGCAAGGCTAGGAAAGAGCAGAGCCCGAGTCTTGCTGTTTATCTGCAATGACTGCCAGGGCAAGTGAGGACCAGCAAGACAATTCCTGCCTAGCACCTTCCTTGGAGGAGAGAGAGTGCAACGTTTCATTTTAGCATTTTGGCGCTCACGAGCGAGACAAACTGCTTTGCCTGTTTGCAAGGCTAGGAAAGAGCAGAGCCCGAGTCTTGCTGTTTATCTGCAATGACTGCCAGGGCAAGTGAGGACCAGCAAGACAATTCCTGCCTAGCGCCTTCCTTGGAGGAGAGAGAGTGCAACGTTTCATTTTAGCATTTTGGCGCTCACGAGCGAGACAAACTGCTTTGGCTGTTTGCAAGGCTAGGAAAGAGCAGAGCCCGAGTCTTGCTGTTTATCTGCAATGACTGCCAGGGCAAGTGAGGACCAGCAAGACAATTCCTGCCTAGCACCTTCCTTGGAGGAGAGAGAGTGCAACGTTTCATTTTAGCATTTTGGCGCTCACGAGCGAGACAAACTGCTTTGGCTGTTTGCAAGGCTAGGAAAGAGCAGAGCCCGAGTCTTGCTGTTTATCTGCAATGACTGCCAGGGCAAGTGAGGACCAGCAAGACAATTCCTGCCTAGCACCTTCCTTGGAGGAGAGAGAGTGCAACGTTTCATTTTGCTTTTTGGAGTGCGAGAGTGAGAAAAAGCAGAGTGCCTGTTTGCAAGGCTAGGAAAGAGCAGAGCCCGAGTCTTGCTGTTTATCTGCAATGACTGCCAGGGCAAGTGAGGACCTGCAAGACAATTCCTGCCTAGCACCTTCCTTGGAGGAGAGAGAGTGCAACGTTTCATTTTAGCATTTTGGCGCTCACGAGCGAGACAAACTGCTTTGGCTGTTTGCAAGGCTAGGAAAGAGCAGAGCCCGAGTCTTGCTGTTTATCTGCAATGACTGCCAGGGCAAGTGAGGACCAGCAAGACAATTCCTGCCTAGCACCTTCCTTGCAGGAGAGAGAGTGCAACGTTTCATTTTGCTTTTTGGAGTGCGAGAGTGAGAAAAAGCAGAGTGCCTGTTTGCAAGGCTAGGAAAGAGCAGAGCCCGAGTCTTGCTGTTTATCTGCAATGACTGCCAGGGCAAGTGAGGACCAGCAAGACAATTCCTGCCTAGCACCTTCCTTGGAGGAGAGAGAGTGCAACGTTTCATTTTAGCATTTTGGCGCTCACGAGCGAGACAAACTGCTTTGGCTGTTTGCAAGGCTAGGAAAGAGCAGAGCCCGAGTCTTGCTGTTTATCTGCAATGACTGCCAGGGCAAGTGAGGACCAGCAAGACAATTCCTGCCTAGCACCTTCCTTGGAGGAGAGAGAGTGCAACGTTTCATTTTAGCATTTTGGCGCTCACGAGCGAGACAAACTGCTTTGGCTGTTTGCAAGGCTAGGAAAGAGCAGAGCCCGAGTCTTGCTGTTTATCTGCAATGACTGCCAGGGCAAGTGAGGACCAGCAAGACAATTCCTGCCTAGCACCTTCCTTGGAGGAGAGAGAGTGCAACGTTTCATTTTAGCATTTTGGCGCTCACGAGCGAGACAAACTGCTTTGGCTGTTTGCAAGGCTAGGAAAGAGCAGAGCCCGAGTCTTGCTGTTTATCTGCAATGACTGCCAGGGCAAGTGAGGACCAGCAAGACAATTCCTGCCTAGCACCTTCCTTGGAGGAGAGAGAGTGCAACGTTTCATTTTAGCATTTTGGCGCTCACGAGCGAGACAAACTGCTTTGGCTGTTTGCAAGGCTAGGAAAGAGCAGAGCCCGAGTCTTGCTGTTTATCTGCAATGACTGCCAGGGCAAGTGAGGACCAGCAAGACAATTCCTGCCTAGCACCTTCCTTGGAGGAGAGAGAGGGCAACGTTTCATTTTAGCATTTTGGCGCTCACGAGCGAGACAAACTGCTTTGGCTGTTTGCAAGGCTAGGAAAGAGCAGAGCCCGAGTCTTGCTGTTTATCTGCAATGACTGCCAGGGCAAGTGAGGACCAGCAAGACAATTCCTGCCTAGCACCTTCCTTGGAGGAGAGAGAGTGCAACGTTTCATTTTAGCATTTTGGCGCTCACGAGGGAGACAAACTGCTTTGCCTGTTTGCAAGGCTAGGTAAGAGCAGAGCCCGAGTCTTGCTGTTTATCTGCAATGACTGCCAGGGCAAGTGAGGACCAGCAAGACAATTCCTGCCTAGCACCTTCCTTGGAGGAGAGAGAGTGCAACGTTTCATTTTAGCATTTTGGCGCTCACGAGCGAGACAAACTGCTTTGGCTGTTTGCAAGGCTAGGAAAGAGCAGAGCCCCAGTCTTGCTGTTTATCTGCAATGACTGCCAGGGCAAGTGAGGACCAGCAAGACAATTCCTGCCTAGCACCTTCCTTGGAGGAGAGAGAGTGCAACGTTTCATTTTAGCATTTTGGCGCTCACGAGCGAGACAAACTGCTTTGGCTGTTTGCAAGGCTAGGAAAGAGCAGAGCCCGAGTCTTGCTGTTTATCTGCAATGACTGCCAGGGCAAGTGAGGACCAGCAAGACAATTCCTGCCTAGCACCTTCCTTGGAGGAGAGAGAGTGCAACGTTTCATTTTAGCATTTTGGCGCTCACGAGCGAGACAAACTGCTTTGGCTGTTTGCAAGGCTAGGAAAGAGCAGAGCCCGAGTCTTGCTGTTTATCTGCAATGACTGCCAGGGCAAGTGAGGACCAGCAAGACAATTCCTGCCTAGCACCTTCCTTGGAGGAGAGAGAGTGCAACGTTTCATTTTAGCATTTTGGCGCTCACGAGCGAGACAAACTGCTTTGGCTGTTTGCAAGGCTAGGAAAGAGCAGAGCCCGAGTCTTGCTGTTTATCTGCAATGACTGCCAGGGCAAGTGAGGACCAGCAAGACAATTCCTGCCTAGCACCTTCCTTGGAGGAGAGAGAGTGCAACGTTTCATTTTAGCATTTTGGCGCTCACGAGCGAGACAAACTGCTTTGGCTGTTTGCAAGGCTAGGAAAGAGCAGAGCCCGAGTCTTGCTGTTTATCTGCAATGACTGCCAGGGCAAGTGAGGACCAGCAAGACAATTCCTGCCTAGCACCTTCCTTGGAGGAGAGAGAGTGCAACGTTTCATTTTGCTTTTTGGAGTGCGAGAGTGAGAAAAAGCAGAGTTCCTGTTTGCAAGGCTAGGAAAGAGCAGAGCCCGAGTCTTGCTGTTTATCTGCAATGACTGCCAGGGCAAGTGAGGACCTGCAAGACAATTCCTGCCTAGCACCTTCCTTGGAGGAGAGAGAGTGCAACGTTTCATTTTAGCATTTTGGCGCTCACGAGCGAGACAAACTGCTTTGGCTGTTTGCAAGGCTAGGAAAGAGCAGAGCCCGAGTCTTGCTCTTTATCTGCAATGACTGCCAGGGCAAGTGAGGACCAGCAAGACAATTCCTGCCTAGCACCTTCCTTGCAGGAGAGAGAGTGCAACGTTTCATTTTGCTTTTTGGAGTGCGAGAGTGAGAAAAAGCAGAGTGCCTGTTTGCAAGGCTAGGAAAGAGCAGAGCCCGAGTCTTGCTGTTTATCTGCAATGACTGCCAGGGCAAGTGAGGACCATCAAGACAATTCCTGCCTAGCACCTTCCTTGGAGGAGAGAGAGTGCAACGTTTCATTTTAGCATTTTGGCGCTCACGAGCGAGACAAACTGCTTTGGCTGTTTGCAAGGCTAGGAAAGAGCAGAGCCCGAGTCTTGCTGTTTATCTGCAATGACTGCCAGGGCAAGTGAGGACCAGCAAGACAATTCCTGCCTAGCACCTTCCTTGGAGGAGAGAGAGTGCAACGTTTCATTTTGCTTTTTGGAGTGCGAGAGTGAGAAAAAGCAGAGTTCCTGTTTGCAAGGCTAGGAAAGAGCAGAGCCCGAGTCTTGCTGTTTATCTGCAATGACTGCCAGGGCAAGTGAGGACCTGCAAGACAATTCCTGCCTAGCACCTTCCTTGGAGGAGAGAGAGTGCAACGTTTCATTTTAGCATTTTGGCGCTCACGAGCGAGACAAACTGCTTTGGCTGTTTGCAAGGCTAGGAAAGAGCAGAGCCCGAGTCTTGCTGTTTATCTGCAATGACTGCCAGGGCAAGTGAGGACCAGCAAGACAATTCCTGCCTAGCACCTTCCTTGGAGGAGAGAGATTGCAACGTTTCATTTTGCTTTTTGGAGTGCGAGAGTGAGAAAAAGCAGAGTGCCTGTTTGCAAGGCTAGGAAAGAGCAGAGCCCGAGTCTTGCTGTTTATCTGCAATGACTGCCAGGGCAAGTGAGGACCATCAAGACAATTCCTGCCTAGCACCTTCCTTGGAGGAGAGAGAGTGCAACGTTTCATTTTAGCATTTTGGCGCTCACGAGCGAGACAAACTGCTTTGGCTGTTTGCAAGGCTAGGAAAGAGCAGAGCCCGAGTCTTGCTGTTTATCTGCAATGACTGCCAGGGCAAGTGAGGACCAGCAAGACAATTCCTGCCTAGCACCTTCCTTGGAGGAGAGAGAGTGCAACGTTTCATTTTAGCATTTTGGCGCTCACGAGGGAGACAAACTGCTTTGCCTGTTTGCAAGGCTAGGTAAGAGCAGAGCCCGAGTCTTGCTGTTTATCTGCAATGACTGCCAGGGCAAGTGAGGACCAGCAAGACAATTCCTGCCTAGCACCTTCCTTGGAGGAGAGAGAGTGCAACGTTTCATTTTAGCATTTTGGCGCTCACGAGCGAGACAAACTGCTTTGGCTGTTTCAAAGGCTAGGAAAGAGCAGAGCCCCTGTCTTGCTGTTTATCTGCAATGACTGCCAGGGCAAGTGAGGACCAGCAAGACAATTCCTGCCTAGCACCTTCCTTGGAGGAGAGAGAGTGCAACGTTTCATTTTAGCATTTTGGCGCTCACGAGCGAGACAAACTGCTTTGGCTGTTTGCAAGGCTAGGAAAGAGCAGAGCCCGAGTCTTGCTGTTTATCTGCAATGACTGCCAGGGCAAGTGAGGACCAGCAAGACAATTCCTGCCTAGCACCTTCCTTGGAGGAGAGAGAGTGCAACGTTTCATTTTAGCATTTTGGCGCTCACGAGCGAGACAAACTGCTTTGGCTGTTTGCAAGGCTAGGAAAGAGCAGAGCCCGAGTCTTGCTGTTTATCTGCAATGACTGCCAGGGCAAGTGAGGACCAGCAAGACAATTCCTGCCTAGCACCTTCCTTGGAGGAGAGAGAGTGCAACGTTTCATTTTAGCATTTTGGCGCTCACGAGCGAGACAAACTGCTTTGGCTGTTTGCAAGGCTAGGAAAGAGCAGAGCCCGAGTCTTGCTGTTTATCTGCAATGACTGCCAGGGCAAGTGAGGACCAGCAAGACAATTCCTGCCTAGCACCTTCCTTGGAGGAGAGAGAGTGCAACGTTTCATTTTGCTTTTTGGAGTGCGAGAGTGAGAAAAAGCAGAGTTCCTGTTTGCAAGGCTAGGAAAGAGCAGAGCCCGAGTCTTGCTGTTTATCTGCAATGACTGCCAGGGCAAGTGAGGACCTGCAAGACAATTCCTGCCTAGCACCTTCCTTGGAGGAGAGAGAGTGCAACGTTTCATTTTAGCATTTTGGCGCTCACGAGCGAGACAAACTGCTTTGGCTGTTTGCAAGGCTAGGAAAGAGCAGAGCCCGAGTCTTGCTGTTTATCTGCAATGACTGCCAGGGCAAGTGAGGACCAGCAAGACAATTCCTGCCTAGCACCTTCCTTGGAGGAGAGAGAGTGCAACGTTTCATTTTGCTTTTTGGAGTGCGAGAGTGAGAAAAAGCAGAGTGCCTGTTTGCAAGGCTAGGAAAGAGCAGAGCCCGAGTCTTGCTGTTTATCTGCAATGACTGCCAGGGCAAGTGAGGACCATCAAGACAATTCCTGCCTAGCACCTTCCTTGGAGGAGAGAGAGTGCAACGTTTCATTTTAGCATTTTGGCGCTCACGAGCGAGACAAACTGCTTTGGCTGTTTGCAAGGCTAGGAAAGAGCAGAGCCCGAGTCTTGCTGTTTATCTGCAATGACTGCCAGGGCAAGTGAGGACCAGCAAGACAATTCCTGCCTAGCACCTTCCTTGGAGGAGAGAGAGTGCAACGTTTCATTTTAGCATTTTGGCGCTCACGAGCGAGACAAACTGCTTTGGCTGTTTGCAAGGCTAGGAAAGAGCAGAGCCCGAGTCTTGCTGTTTATCTGCAATGACTGCCAGGGCAAGTGAGGACCAGCAAGACAATTCCTGCCTAGCACCTTCCTTGGAGGAGAGAGAGTGCAACGTTTCATTTTAGCATTTTGGCGCTCACGAGCGAGACAAACTGCTTTGGCTGTTTGCAAGGCTAGGAAAGAGCAGAGCCCGAGTCTTGCTGTTTATCTGCAATGACTGCCAGGGCAAGTGAGGACCAGCAAGACAATTCCTGCCTAGCACCTTCCTTGGAGGAGAGAGAGTGCAACGTTTCATTTTAGCATTTTGGCGCTCACGAGCGAGACAAACTGCTTTGGCTGTTTGCAAGGCTAGGAAAGAGCAGAGCCCGAGTCTTGCTGTTTATCTGCAATGACTGCCAGGGCAAGTGAGGACCAGCAAGACAATTCCTGCCTAGCACCTTCCTTGGAGGAGAGAGAGTGCAACGTTTCATTTTAGCATTTTGGCGCTCACGAGGGAGACAAACTGCTTTGCCTGTTTGCAAGGCTAGGTAAGAGCAGAGCCCGAGTCTTGCTGTTTATCTGCAATGACTGCCAGGGCAAGTGAGGACCAGCAAGACAATTCCTGCCTAGCACCTTCCTTGGAGGAGAGAGAGTGCAACGTTTCATTTTAGCATTTTGGCGCTCACGAGCGAGACAAACTGCTTTGGCTGTTTCAAAGGCTAGGAAAGAGCAGAGCCCCTGTCTTGCTTTTTATCTGCAATGACTGCCAGGGCAAGTGAGGACCAGCAAGACAATTCCTGCCTAGCACCTTCCTTGGAGGAGAGAGAGTGCAACGTTTCATTTTAGCATTTTGGCGCTCACGAGCGAGACAAACTGCTTTGGCTGTTTGCAAGGCTAGGAAAGAGCAGAGCCCGAGTCTTGCTGTTTATCTGCAATGACTGCCAGGGCAAGTGAGGACCAGCAAGACAATTCCTGCCTAGCACCTTCGTTGGAGGAGAGAGAGTGCAACGTTTCATTTTAGCATTTTGGCGCTCACGAGCGAGACAAACTGCTTTGGCTGTTTGCAAGGCTAGGAAAGAGCAGAGCCCGAGTCTTGCTGTTTATCTGCAATGACTGCCAGGGCAAGTGAGGACCAGCAAGACAATTCCTGCCTAGCACCTTCCTTGGAGGAGAGAGAGTGCAACGTTTCATTTTAGCATTTTGGCGCTCACGAGCGAGACAAACTGCTTTGGCTGTTTGCAAGGCTAGGAAAGAGCAGAGCCCGAGTCTTGCTGTTTATCTGCAATGACTGCCAGGGCAAGTGAGGACCAGCAAGACAATTCCTGCCTAGCACCTTCCTTGGAGGAGAGAGAGTGCAACGTTTCATTTTGCTTTTTGGAGTGCGAGAGTGAGAAAAAGCAGAGTTCCTGTTTGCAAGGCTAGGAAAGAGCAGAGCCCGAGTCTTGCTGTTTATCTGCAATGACTGCCAGGGCAAGTGAGGACCTGCAAGACAATTCCTGCCTAGCACCTTCCTTGGAGGAGAGAGAGTGCAACGTTTCATTTTAGCATTTTGGCGCTCACGAGCGAGACAAACTGCTTTGGCTGTTTGCAAGGCTAGGAAAGAGCAGAGCCCGAGTCTTGCTGTTTATCTGCAATGACTGCCAGGGCAAGTGAGGACCAGCAAGACAATTCCTGCCTAGCACCTTCCTTGGAGGAGAGAGAGTGCAACGTTTCATTTTGCTTTTTGGAGTGCGAGAGTGAGAAAAAGCAGAGTTCCTGTTTGCAAGGCTAGGAAAGAGCAGAGCCCGAGTCTTGCTGTTTATCTGCAATGACTGCCAGGGCAAGTGAGGACCATCAAGACAATTCCTGCCTAGCACCTTCCTTGGAGGAGAGAGAGTGCAACGTTTCATTTTAGCATTTTGGCGCTCACGAGCGAGACAAACTGCTTTGGCTGTTTGCAAGGCTAGGAAAGAGCAGAGCCCGAGTCTTGCTGTTTATCTGCAATGACTGCCAGGGCAAGTGAGGACCAGCAAGACAATTCCTGCCTAGCACCTTCCTTGGAGGAGAGAGAGTGCAACGTTTCATTTTAGCATTTTGGCGCTCACGAGCGAGACAAACTGCTTTGGCTGTTTGCAAGGCTAGGAAAGAGCAGAGCCCGAGTCTTGCTGTTTATCTGCAATGACTGCCAGGGCAAGTGAGGACCAGCAAGACAATTCCTGCCTAGCACCTTCCTTGGAGGAGAGAGAGTGCAACGTTTCATTTTAGCATTTTGGCGCTCACGAGCGAGACAAACTGCTTTGGCTGTTTGCAAGGCTAGGAAAGAGCAGAGCCCGAGTCTTGCTGTTTATCTGCAATGACTGCCAGGGCAAGTGAGGACCAGCAAGACAATTCCTGCCTAGCACCTTCCTTGGAGGAGAGAGAGTGCAACGTTTCATTTTAGCATTTTGGCGCTCACGAGCGAGACAAACTGCTTTGGCTGTTTGCAAGGCTAGGAAAGAGCAGAGCCCGAGTCTTGCTGTTTATCTGCAATGACTGCCAGGGCAAGTGAGGACCAGCAAGACAATTCCTGCCTAGCACCTTCCTTGGAGGAGAGAGAGTGCAACGTTTCATTTTAGCATTTTGGCGCTCACGAGGGAGACAAACTGCTTTGCCTGTTTGCAAGGCTAGGTAAGAGCAGAGCCCGAGTCTTGCTGTTTATCTGCAATGACTGCCAGGGCAAGTGAGGACCAGCAAGACAATTCCTGCCTAGCACCTTCCTTGGAGGAGAGAGAGTGCAACGTTTCATTTTAGCATTTTGGCGCTCACGAGCGAGACAAACTGCTTTGGCTGTTTCAAAGGCTAGGAAAGAGCAGAGCCCCTGTCTTGCTGTTTATCTGCAATGACTGCCAGGGCAAGTGAGGACCAGCAAGACAATTCCTGCCTAGCACCTTCCTTGGAGGAGAGAGAGTGCAACGTTTCATTTTAGCATTTTGGCGCTCACGAGCGAGACAAACTGCTTTGGCTGTTTGCAAGGCTAGGAAAGAGCAGAGCCCGAGTCTTGCTGTTTATCTGCAATGACTGCCAGGGCAAGTGAGGACCAGCAAGACAATTCCTGCCTAGCACCTTCCTTGGAGGAGAGAGAGTGCAACGTTTCATTTTAGCATTTTGGCGCTCACGAGCGAGACAAACTGCTTTGGCTGTTTGCAAGGCTAGGAAAGAGCAGAGCCCGAGTCTTGCTGTTTATCTGCAATGACTGCCAGGGCAAGTGAGGACCAGCAAGACAATTCCTGCCTAGCACCTTCCTTGGAGGAGAGAGAGTGCAACGTTTCATTTTAGCATTTTGGCGCTCACGAGCGAGACAAACTGCTTTGGCTGTTTGCAAGGCTAGGAAAGAGCAGAGCCCGAGTCTTGCTGTTTATCTGCAATGACTGCCAGGGCAAGTGAGGACCAGCAAGACAATTCCTGCCTAGCACCTTCCTTGGAGGAGAGAGAGTGCAACGTTTCATTTTGCTTTTTGGAGTGCGAGAGTGAGAAAAAGCAGAGTTCCTGTTTGCAAGGCTAGGAAAGAGCAGAGCCCGAGTCTTGCTGTTTATCTGCAATGACTGCCAGGGCAAGTGAGGACCTGCAAGACAATTCCTGCCTAGCACCTTCCTTGGAGGAGAGAGAGTGCAACGTTTCATTTTAGCATTTTGGCGCTCACGAGCGAGACAAACTGCTTTGGCTGTTTGCAAGGCTAGGAAAGAGCAGAGCCCGAGTCTTGCTGTTTATCTGCAATGACTGCCAGGGCAAGTGAGGACCAGCAAGACAATTCCTGCCTAGCACCTTCCTTGGAGGAGAGAGAGTGCAACGTTTCATTTTGCTTTTTGGAGTGCGAGAGTGAGAAAAAGCAGAGTGCCTGTTTGCAAGGCTAGGAAAGAGCAGAGCCCGAGTCTTGCTGTTTATCTGCAATGACTGCCAGGGCAAGTGAGGACCATCAAGACAATTCCTGCCTAGCACCTTCCTTGGAGGAGAGAGAGTGCAACGTTTCATTTTAGCATTTTGGCGCTCACGAGCGAGACAAACTGCTTTGGCTGTTTGCAAGGCTAGGAAAGAGCAGAGCCCGAGTCTTGCTGTTTATCTGCAATGACTGCCAGGGCAAGTGAGGACCAGCAAGACAATTCCTGCCTAGCACCTTCCTTGGAGGAGAGAGAGTGCAACGTTTCATTTTAGCATTTTGGCGCTCACGAGCGAGACAAACTGCTTTGGCTGTTTGCAAGGCTAGGAAAGAGCAGAGCCCGAGTCTTGCTGTTTATCTGCAATGACTGCCAGGGCAAGTGAGGACCAGCAAGACAATTCCTGCCTAGCACCTTCCTTGGAGGAGAGAGAGTGCAACGTTTCATTTTAGCATTTTGGCGCTCACGAGCGAGACAAACTGCTTTGGCTGTTTGCAAGGCTAGGAAAGAGCAGAGCCCGAGTCTTGCTGTTTATCTGCAATGACTGCCAGGGCAAGTGAGGACCAGCAAGACAATTCCTGCCTAGCACCTTCCTTGGAGGAGAGAGAGTGCAACGTTTCATTTTGCTTTTTGGAGTGCGAGAGTGAGAAAAAGCAGAGTTCCTGTTTGCAAGGCTAGGAAAGAGCAGAGCCCGAGTCTTGCTGTTTATCTGCAATGACTGCCAGGGCAAGTGAGGACCAGCAAGACAATTCCTCTAG